>NC_064634.1:463896610-464199640 GCF_023864275.1 Schistocerca cancellata | reverse complement strand
TAGTAAGCACAATGCTGACTTACGTACAGGGGGAGTAATGCTTCAAACAGTCTGTATACGTGCCGTCACTGGGAGGCCAGTATTAGATTGCGACGCACCAGTGGAGGTTTTTTCTGCAACCCTTGGAGCTTCATATTGACGATGAAACACAGAAATTGCATCGGGATTGAATATAGTAGGCACAATGCCGACTTACGTCCAGGGGGAGCAATGCTTGAAACTGTCTGTATACGTGCCGTTACTGAGAGGCCAGTATTAGATTGCGACGAACCACTGGGTGTTTACTGTAACCCTTGGAGCTTCATATTGAGGATAAAACACAGAACGTGCATCGGGACTGAATATAGTAGGCACAATGCCGACTTACGTCCAGGGGGAGTAATGCTTAAAACAGTCTGTATACGTGCCGTTACTGAGATTCCAGTATTAGACTGCGACGCACCAATGGGTGTTTACTGTAACCGTAGGAGCTTCATATTGAAGGTGAAACACAGAAATTGCATCCGGATTGAATATAGTAGGCACAATGCCGACTTACGTCCAGGGGGAGTAATGCTTCAAACAGTCTGTATATGTGCCGTTACTGAGAGGCCAATATTAGATTGCAACACACCACTGGGTGTTTACTGTAACCCTTGGAGCTTCATATTGACGAGAAAAACACAGAAATTGCATCTGGATTGTATATAGTAGGCACAATGCCGACTTACGTCCAGCTGAAGTAATGCTTCAAACAGTCTGTATATGTGCCGTTACTGAGAGACCAGTATTAGATTGCGACGCACCAGTGGATGTTTACTGTAACCCTTGAAGCTTCATATTGCCGATGAAGCACAGAAATTGCATCGGGATGGAATATAGTAGGCACAATGCCGACTAACGTACACGGGCAGTAATGCTTCAAACAGTCTGTATATGTGTCGTTACTGAGAGGCCAGTATTAGATTGCGACGAACCACTGGGTGTTTACTGTAAGCCTTGGAGCTTCTTATTGAGGATGAAACACAGAAATTGCATCAGGATTGAATATAGTAGGCACAATGCTGACTTACGTCCAGGGGGAGTAATGCTTCAAACACTCTGTATACGTGCCGTTACTGAGAGACCAGTATTAGATTGCGACGCACCAATGGGTGTTTACTGTAACCCTGGGAGCTTCATAAGGACGATGAAACACAGAAATTGCATCGGGATTGAATATAGTAGGCACAAAGCCGACTTACGTCCAGGGGGAGCAATGCTTCAAACAGGCTGTATACGTTCCGTTACTGAGAGTCCAGTATTAGATTACGACGCACCATTGGGTGTTTACTGTAACCCTTGGAGCTTCATATTGACGATGAAACACAGAAATTGCATCGGGATTGAATATAGTAGGCACAATGCCGAATTACGTCCAGGGGGAGTAATGCTTCAAAAAGTCTGTATATGTGCCGTTACTGAGAGGCCACCATTAGGTTGCGACGCACCACTGGGTGATTACTGTAACCCTTGGAGCTTCATATTGACGATCAAACACCGAAATAGCATCGGGATTGAATATAGTATGCACAATGCCGACTTACGTCCAGGTTGAGTAATTCTTCAAGCAGTCTGTATATGTGACGTTCCTGAGAGGCCAGTATTTGATTGCGACGCACCACTGGGTGTTTACTGTAACCGTTGGAGCTTCATATTGACGATGAAACACAGAAATTGCATCGGGATTGAATATAGTAGGCACAATGCCGACTTACGTCCAAGGGGAGTAATGTTTCAAACAGTCTGTATACGTGCCGTTACTGAAACACAGAAATTGCATCCGGATTTAATATAGTAGGCACAATGCCGACTTACGTCCAGGGGGAGTAATGCTTCAAACAGTCTGTATATGTGCCGTTACAGAGAGGCCAATATTAGATTGCAACGCACCACTGTGTGTTTACTGTAACCCTTGGAGATTCATATTGACGAGGAAACACAGAAATTGCATCTGGATTGTATATAGTAGGCACATTGCCGACTTACGTCCAGATGAAGTAATGCTTCAAACAGTCTGTATATGTGCCGTTACTGAGAGACCAGTATTAGATTGCGACGCACCAGTGGATGTTTACTGTAACCCTTGAAGCTTCATATTGACGATGAAGCACAGAAATTGCATCGGGATGGAATATAGTAGGCACAATGCCGACTAACGTCCACGGGCAGTAATGCTTCAAACTGTCTGTATATGTGTCGTTACAGAGAGGCCAGTATTAGATTGCGACGAACCACTGGGTGTTTACTGTAACCCTTGGAGCTTCTTATTGAGGATGAAACACAGAAATTGCATCAGGATTGATATAGTAGGCACAATGCCGAATTACGTCCAGGGGGAGTAATGCTTCAAACACTCTGTATACGTGCCGTTACTGAGAGACCAGTATTAGATTGCGACTCACCAATGGGTGTTTACTGTAACCCTGGGAGCTTCATAAGGACGATGAAACACAGAAATTGCATCGGGATTGAATATAGTAAACACAAAGCCGACTTACGTCCAGGGGGAGCAATGCTTCAAACAGTCTGTATACGTGCCGTTACTGAGAGTCCAGTATTAGATTGCGACGCACCATTGGATGTTTACTGTAACCCTTGGAGCTTCATATTGACGATGAAACACAGAAATTGCATCGGGATTGAATATAGTAGGCACAATGCCGACTTACGTCCAGGGGGAGTAATGCTTCAAACAGTCTGTATATGTGCCGTTACTGAGAGGCCACCATAAGGTTGCGACGCACCACTGGGTGATTACTGTAACCCTTGGAGCTTCATATTGACGATGAAACACCGAAATAGCATCGGGATTGAATATAGTATGCACAATGCCGACTTACGTCCAGGTTGAGTAATTCTTCAAACAGTCTGTATATGTGCCGTTACTGAGAGGCCACCATTAGGTTGCGACGCACCACTGCGTGATTACTGTAACCCTTGGAGCTTCATATTGACGATGAAACACCGAAATAGCATCGGGATTGAATATAGTATGCACAATGCCGACTTACGTCCAGGTTGAGTAATTCTTCAAACAGTCTGTATATGTGACGTTCTTGAGAGGCCAGTATTTGATTGCGACGCACCACTGGGTGTTTACTGTAACCCTTGGAGCTTCATATTGACGATGAAACACAGAAAATGCATCGGGATTGAATATAGTAGGCACAATGCCGTTTTACGTCCAAGGGGAGTAATGTTTCAAACAGTCTGTATACGAGCCGTTACTGAGAGGCCAGTATTAGATAGCGACGCACCACTGGGTGTTACTGTAACCCTTGGAGCTTCATATTGGCGATGAAACACAGAAATTGCATCGGGATTGAATATAGTAGGCACAATGCCGACTTACGTCCAAGGGGAGTAATGTTTCAAACAGTCTGTATATGTGCCGTTACTGAGAGGCCAGTAGTAGATTGCGATGCACCACTGGGTGTTTACTGTAACCCTTGGAGCTTCATATTGACGATGAAACACAGAAATTGCATCGGGATTGAATAATGTCGGCATAATGCTGACTTACGTCCAGGGGGAGTAATGCTTCAAACAGTCTGTATTGGTGATGTTACTGAGAGGCCAGTATTAGATTGCGACGCACCACTGGGTGTTTACTGTAACTCTTGGAGCTTCATATTGACGATGAAACACAGAAATTGCATCGGGATTGAATATAGTAGGCACAATGCCGACTTATGTCCAGGGGGGGTAATGCTTCAAACAGTCTGTATATGTGCCGTTACTGAGAGGCCAGTAGTAGATTGCGACGCACCACTGGGTGTTTACTGTAACCCTTGGAGCTTCATATTGACGATGAAACACAGAAATTGCATCGGGATTGAATATAGTAGGCACAATGCCGACTTACGTCCAGGCGGAGCAATGCTTCAAACAGTCTGTATATGTGCTGTTACTGAGAGACCAGTATTAGATTGCGACGCACCACTGGGTGTTTACTGTAACCCTTGGAGCTTCATATTGACGATGAAACACAGAAATTGCATCGGGATTGAATAATGTCGGCATAATGCTGACATACGTCCAGGGGGAGTAATGCTTCAAACAGTCTGTATATGTGATGTTACTGAGAGGCCAGTATTAGATTGCGACGCACCACTGGGTGTTTACTGTAACTCTTGGAGCTTCATATTGACGATGAAACACAGAAATTGCATCGGGATTGAATATAGTAGGCACAATGCCGACTTACGTCCAGGGGGAGTAATGCTTAAAACAGTCTGTATACGTGCCGTTACTGAGATTCCAGTATTAGACTGCGACGCACCAATGGGTGTTTACTGTAACCGTAGGAGCTTCATATTGAAGGTGAAACACAGAAATTGCTTCCGGATTGAATATAGTAGGCACAATGCCGACTTACGTCCAGGGGGAGTAATGCTTCAAACAGTCTGTATATGTGCCGTTACTGAGAGGCCAATATTAGATTGCAACACACCACTGGGTGTTTACTGTAACCCTTGGAGCTTCATATTGACGAGAAAAACACAGAAATTGCATCTGGATTGTATATAGTAGGCACAATGCCGACTTACGTCCAGCTGAAGTAATGCTTCAAACAGTCTGTATATGTGCCGATACTGAGAGACCAGTATTAGATTGCGACGCACCAGTGGATGTTTACTGTAACCCTTGAAGCTTCATATTGCCGATGAAGCACAGAAATTGCATCGGGATGGAATATAGTTGGCACAATGCCGACTAACGTACACGGGCAGTAATGCTTCAAACAGTCTGTATATGTGTCGTTACTGAGAGGCCAGTATTAGATTGCGACGAACCACTGGGTGTTTACTGTAAGCCTTGGAGCTTCTTATTGAGGATGAAACACAGAAATTGCATCAGGATTGAATATAGTGGGCACAATGCTGACTTACGTCCAGGGGGAGTAATGCTTCAAACACTCTGTATACGTGCCGTTACTGAGAGACCAGTATTAGATTGCGACGCACCAATGGGTGTTTACTGTAACCCTGGGAGCTTCATAAGGACGATGAAACACAGAAATTGCATCGGGACTGAATATAGTAGGCACAAAGCCGACTTACGTCCAGGGGGAGCAATGCTTCAAACAGGCTGTATACGTTCCGTTACTGAGAGTCCAGTATTAGATTACGACGCACCATTGGGTGTTTACTGTAACCCTTGGAGCTTCATATTGACGATGAAACACAGAAATTGCATCGGGATTGAATATAGTAGGCACAATGCCGAATTACGTCCAGGGGGAGTAATGCTTCAAAAAGTCTGTATATGTGCCGTTACTGAGAGGCCACCATTAGGTTGCGACGCACCACTGGGTGATTACTGTAACCCTTGGAGCTTCATATTGACGATCAAACACCGAAATAGCATCGGGATTGAATATAGTATGCACAATGCCGACTTACGTCCAGGTTGAGTAATTCTTCAAGCAGTCTGTATATGTGACGTTCCTGAGAGGCCAGTATTTGATTGCGACGCACCACTGGGTGTTTACTGTAACCGTTGGAGCTTCATATTGACGATGAAACACAGAAATTGCATCGGGATTGAATATAGTAGGCACAATGCCGACTTACGTCCAAGGGGAGTAATGTTTCAAACAGTCTGTATACGTGCCGTTACTGAAACACAGAAATTGCATCCGGATTGAATATAGTAGGCACAATGCCGACTTACGTCCAGGGGGAGTAATGCTTCAAACAGTCTGTATATGTGCCGTTACAGAGAGGCCAATATTAGATTGCAACGCACCACTGTGTGTTTACTGTAACCCTTGGAGATTCATATTGTCGAGGAAACACAGAAATTGCATCTGGATTGTATATAGTAGGCACATTGCCGACTTACGTCCAGATGAAGTAATGCTTCAAACAGTCTGTATATGTGCCGTTACTGAGAGACCAGTATTAGATTGCGACGCACCAGTGGATGTTTACTGTAACCCTTGAAGCTTCATATTGACGATGAAGCACAGAAATTGCATCGGGATGGAATATAGTAGGCACAATGCCGACTAACGTCCACGGGCAGTAATGCTTCAAACAGTCTGTATATGTGTCGTTACAGAGAGGCCAGTATTAGATTGCGACGAACCACTGGGTGTTTACTGTAACCCTTGGAGCTTCTTATTGAGGATGAAACACAGAAATTGCATCAGGATTGATATAGTAGGCACAATGCCGAATTACGTCCAGGGGGAGTAATGCTTCAAACACTCTGTATACGTGCCGTTACTGAGAGACCAGTATTAGATTGCGACTCACCAATGGGTGTTTACTGTAACCCTGGGAGCTTCATAAGGACGATGAAACACAGAAATTGCATCGGGATTGAATATAGTAAACACAAAGCCGACTTACGTCCAGGGGGAGCAATGCTTCAAACAGTCTGTATACGTGCCGTTACTGAGAGTCCAGTATTAGATTGCGACGCACCATTGGATGTTTACTGTAACCCTTGGAGCTTCATATTGACGATGAAACACAGAAATTGCATCGGGATTGAATATAGTAGGCACAATGCCGACTTACGTCCAGGGGGAGTAATGCTTCAAACAGTCTGTATATGTGCCGTTACTGAGAGGCCACCATAAGGTTGCGACGCACCACTGGGTGATTACTGTAACCCTTGGAGCTTCATATTGACGATGAAACACCGAAATAGCATCGGGATTGAATATAGTATGCACAATGCCGACTTACGTCCAGGTTGAGTAATTCTTCAAACAGTCTGTATATGTGCCGTTACTGAGAGGCCACCATTAGGTTGCGACGCACCACTGGGTGATTACTGTAACCCTTGGAGCTTCATATTGACGATGAAACACCGAAATAGCAATGGGATTGAATATAGTATGCACAATGCCGACTTACGTCCAGGTTGAGTAATTCTTCAAACAGTCTGTATATGTGACGTTCTTGAGAGGCCAGTATTTGATTGCGACGCACCACTGGGTGTTTACTGTAACCCTTGGAGCTTCATATTGACGATGAAACACAGAAATTGCATCGGGATTGAATATAGTAGGCACAATGCCGTTTTACGTCCAAGGGGAGTAATGTTTCAAACAGTCTGTATACGAGCCGTTACTGAGAGGCCAGTATTAGATAGCGACGCACCACTGGGTGTTACTGTAACCCTTGGAGCTTCATATTGGCGATGAAACACAGAAATTGCATCGGGATTGAATATAGTAGGCACAATGCCGACTTACGTCCAAGGGGAGTAATGTTTCAAACAGTCTGTATACGTGCCGTTACTGAGAGGCCATTATTAGATTCCGATGCACCACTGGGTGTTTACTGTAACCCTTGGAGCTTCATATTGACGATGAAACACAGAAATTGCATCGGGATTGAATAATGTCGGCATAATGCTGACTTACGTCCAGGGGGAGTAATGCTTCAAACAGTCTGTATTGGTGATGTTACTGAGAGGCCAGTATTAGATTGCGACGCACCACTGGGTGTTTACTGTAACTCTTGGAGCTTCATATTGACGATGAAACACAGAAATTGCATCGGGATTGAATATAGTAGGCACAATGCCGACTTATGTCCAGGGGGGGTAATGCTTCAAACAGTCTGTATATGTGCCGTTACTGAGAGGCCAGTAGTAGATTGCGACGCACCACTGGGTGTTTACTGTAACCCTTGGAGCTTCATATTGACGATGAAACACAGAAATTGCATCGGGATTGAATATAGTAGGCACAATGCCGACTTACGTCCAGGGGGAGCAATGCTTCAAACAGTCTGTATATGTGCCGTTACTGAGAGACCAGTATTAGATTGCGACGCACCACTGGGTGTTTACTGTAACCCTTGGAGCTTCATATTGACGATGAAACACAGAAATTGCATCGGGATTGAATAATGTCGGCATAATGCTGACATACGTCCAGGGGGAGTAATGCTTCAAACAGTCTGTATATGTGATGTTACTGAGAGGCCAGTATTAGATTGCGACGCACCACTGGGTGTTTACTGTAACTCTTGGAGCTTCATATTGGCGATGAAACACAGAAATTGCATCGGGATTGAATATAGTATTCACAATGCCGACTTACGTCCAGGGGGAGTAATGCTTCAAACAGTCTGTGTATGTGCCGTTACTGAGAGGCCAGTATTAGATTGCGACGCACCACTGGGTGTTTACTGTAACCCTTGGAGCTTCATATTGACGATGAAACACAGAAATTGCATCGGGATTGAATATAGTATGCACAATGCTGACTTACGTCCAGGCGGAGTAATGCTCCAAACAGTCTGTATACGTGCCGTCACTGGGAGGCCAGTATTAGATTGCGACGCACCAGTGGATGTTTACTGCAACCCTTGGAGCTTCATATTTACGATGATATACAGAGATTGCATCTGGATTGAATATAGTAGGCACAATGCCGACTTACGTCCAGGGGCAGTAATGCTACAAACAGTCTGTATATGTGCCATTCCTGAGAGGCCAGTATTAGATTGCGGCGCACCACTGGGTGTTTACTGTAACCCTTGGAGTTTCATATTGACGATGAAACACAGAAATTACAACAGAATTGAATATAGTAGGCACAATGCCAACTTACGACCAGGGGGAGTAATGCTTCAGACAGTCTGTATATGTGCCGTTACTGAGAGGCCAGTATTAGATTGCGACGCACCACTGGGTGTTTACTGTAACCCTTGGAGCTTCATATTGACGATGAAACACAGAAATTGCATCGGGATTGAATGTAGTAGGCACAAAGCCGACTTACGTCCAGGGGGAGTAATGGTTCAAACAGTCTGTATACGTGCCGTTACTGAGAGGCCAGTATTAGATTGCGACGCACCACTGGGTGTTTACTGTAACCTTTGGAGCTTCTTATTGAGGATGAAACACAGAAAATGCTTCGGGATTGAATATAGTAGGCACAATGCCGACTTACGTCCAGTGGGAGTAATGCTACAAACAGTCTGTATACGTGCCGTTACTGAGAGTCCAGTATTAGATTGCGACGCACCATTGGGTGTTTACTGTAACCCTTGGAGCTTCATGTTGACGATGAAACACAGAAATTGCATCGGGATTGAATATAGTAGGCACAATGCCGACTGACGTCCAGGGGGAGTAACGCTTCAAACAGTCTGTATATGTGCCGTTACTGAGATGCCAGTATTAGATTGCGACGCAACAGTGGGTGTTTACTGTAACCCTTGGAGCTTCATATTGACGATGAAACACAGAAATTGCATCGGGATTGAATATAGTAGGCACAATGCCGACTTACGTCCAGGGGGATTAATGCTTCAAACAGTCTGTATACGTGCCGTTACTGAGAAGCCAGTATTAGATTGCGAGGCACCACTGCGTGGTTACTGTAACCCTTGGCGCTTCATATTGACGATGAAACACAGAAATTGCATCGGGATTGAATATAGTAGGCACAGTGCCGACTGACGTCCAGGGGGAGTAGTGCTTCAAACAGTCTGTATATGTGCCTTTACTGAGATAACAGTATTAGATTGCGACGCACCAGTGGGTGTTGTCTGTAACCCTTGGAGCTTCATATTGACGATGAAACACAGAAATTGCATCGGGATTGAATATAGTAGGCACAATGCCGACTTACGTCCAGGGGGAGTAATGCTTCAAACAGTCTGTATACGTGCCGTTACTGAGCAGCCAGTATTAGATTGCGACGCACCACTGCGTGTTTACTGTAACCCTTGGAGCTTCATATTGACGATGAAACACAGATATTGCATCGGGATTGAATATATAGTAGGCACAATCCTGACTTACGTCCAGGGGGAGTGTTGCTTCAAACAGTCTGTATATGTGCCGTTACTGAGAGGCCAGTATTAGATTGTGACGCACCACTGGGTGTTTACTGTAGCCCTTGGAGCTTCATATTGACGATAAAACATAGAAATTGCATCGGGATTGAATATAGTAGGCACAATGCCGACATACGTCAAGGGGGAGTAATGCTTCAAACTTTCTGTATACGTGCCGTCACTGAGAGGCCAGTATTAGATTGCGACGCACCAGTGGATCTTTATTGCACCCTTGGAGCTTCATATTGACGATGAAACACAGAAATTGCATCGGGATTGAATATAGTAGGCACAATGCCGACTTACGTCCACGGGGAGTAATGCTTCAAACAGTCTGTGTACATGCCGTTACTGACAGGCCAGTATTAGATTACGACGCACCAGTGGATGTTTACTGTAACCGTTGGAGCTTCATATTGACGATGAAACACAGAAATTGCATCGGGATTGAATATAGTAGGCACAATACCGGCTTACGTCCAGGGGGAGTAACGCTTCAAACAGTCTGTATATGTGCCGTTACTGAGATGCCAGTATTAGATTGCGACGCACCAGTGGATGTTTACTGCAACCCTTGGAGCTTCATATTTACGATGATATACAGAGATTGCATCTGGATTGAATATAGTAGGCACAATGCCGACTTACGTCCAGGGGCAGTAATGCTACAAACAGTCTGTATATGTGCCATTCCTGAGAGGCCAGTATTAGATTGCGGCGCACCACTGGGTGTTTACTGTAACCCTTGGAGTTTCATATTGACGATGAAACACAGAAATTACAACAGAATTGAATATAGTAGGCACAATGCCAACTTACGACCAGGGGGAGTAATGCTTCAGACAGTCTGTATATGTGCCGTTACTGAGAGGCCAGTATTAGATTGCGACGCACCACTGGGTGTTTACTGTAACCCTTGGAGCTTCAAATTGACGATGAAACACAGAAATTGCATCGGGATTGAATGTAGTAGGCACAAAGCCGACTTACGTCCAGGGGGAGTAATGGTTCAAACAGTCTGTATACGTGCCGTTACTGAGAGGCCAGTATTAGATTGCGACGCACCACTGGGTGTTTACTGTAACCCTTGGAGCTTCTTATTGAGGATGAAACACAGAAAATGCTTCGGGATTGAATATAGTAGGCACAATGCCGACTTACGTCCAGTGGGAGTAATGCTACAAACAGTCTGTATACGTGCCGTTACTGAGAGTCCAGTATTAGATTGCGACGCACCATTGGGTGTTTACTGTAACCCTTGGAGCTTCATGTTGACGATGAAACACAGAAATTGCATCGGGATTGAATATAGTAGGCACAATGCCGACTGACGTCCAGGGGGAGTAACGCTTCAAACAGTCTGTATATGTGCCGTTACTGAGATGCCAGTATTAGATTGCGACGCAACAGTGGGTGTTTACTGTAACCCTTGGAGCTTCATATTGACGATGAAACACAGAAATTGCATCGGGATTGAATATAGTAGGCACAATGCCGACTTACGTCCAGGGGGATTAATGCTTCAAACAGTCTGTATACGTGCCGTTACTGAGAAGCCAGTATTAGATTGCGAGGCACCACTGCGTGGTTACTGTAACCCTTGGAGCTTCATATTGACGATGAAACACAGAAATTGCATCGGGATTGAATATAGTAGGCACAATGCCGACATACGTCAAGGGGGAGTAATGCTTCAAACTTTCTGTATACGTGCCGTCACTGAGAGGCCAGTATTAGATTGCGACGCACCAGTGGATCTTTATTGCACCCTTGGAGCTTCATATTGACGATGAAACACAGAAATTGCATCGGGATTGAATATAGTAGGCACAGTGCCGACTGACGTCCAGGGGGAGTAGTGCTTCAAACAGTCTGTATATGTGCCTTTACTGAGATAACAGTATTAGATTGCGACGCACCAGTGGGTGTTGTCTGTAACCCTTGGAGCTTCATATTGACGATAAAACACAGAAATTGCATCGGGATTGAATATAGTAGGCACAATGCCGACTTACGTCCAGGGGGAGTAATGCTTCAAACAGTCTGTATACGTGCCGTTACTGAGCAGCCAGTATTAGATTGCGACGCACCACTGCGTGTTTACTGTAACCCTTGGAGCTTCATATTGACGATGAAACACAGATATTGCATCGGGATTGAATATATAGTAGGCACAATCCTGACTTACGTCCAGGGGGAGTGTTGCTTCAAACAGTCTGTATATGTGCCGTTACTGAGAGGCCAGTATTAGATTGTGACGCACCACTGGGTGTTTACTGTAGCCCTTGGAGCTTCATATTGACGATAAAACATAGAAATTGCATCGGGATTGAATATAGTAGGCACAATGCCGACATACGTCAAGGGGGAGTAATGCTTCAAACTTTCTGTATATGTGCCGTCACTGAGAGGCCAGTATTAGATTGCGACGCACCAGTGGATCTTTATTGCACCCTTGGAGCTTCATATTGACGATGAAACACAGAAATTGCATCGGGATTGAATATAGTAGGCACAATGCCGACTTACGTCCACGGGGAGTAATGCTTCAAACAGTCTGTGTACATGCCGTTACTGACAGGCCAGTATTAGATTACGACGCACCAGTGGATGTTTACTGTAACCGTTGGAGCTTCATATTGACGATGAAACACAGAAATTGCATCGGGATTGAATATAGTAGGCACAATACCGGCTTACGTCCAGGGCGAGTAACGCTTCAAACAGTCTGTATATGTGCCGTTACTGAGATGCCAGTATTAGATTGCGACGCAACAGTGGGTGTTTACTGTAACCCTTGGAGCTTCATATTGACGATGAAACACAGAAATTGCATCGGGATTGAATATAGTAGGCACAATGCCGACTTACGTCCAGGGGGATTAATGCTTCAAACAGTCTGTATACGTGCCGTTACTGAGAACCCAGTATTAGATTGCGAGGCACCACTGCGTGGTTACTGTAACCCTTGGAGCTTCATATTGACGATGAAACACAGAAATTGCATCGGGATTGAATATAGTAGGCACAGTGCCGACTGACGTCCAGGGGGAGTAGTGCTTCAAACAGTCTGTATATGTGCCTTTACTGAGATAACAGTATTAGATTGCGACGCACCAGTGGGTGTTGTCTGTAACCCTTGGAGCTTCATATTGACGATGAAACACAGAAATTGCATCGGGATTGAATATAGTATTCACAATGCCGACTTACGTCCAGGGGGAGTAATGCTTCAAACAGTCTGTATACGTGCCGTTACTGAGCAGCCAGTATTAGATTGCGACGCACCACTGCGTGTTTACTGTAACCCTTGGAGCTTCATATTGACGATGAATCACAGATATTGCATCGGGATTGAATATATAGTAGGCACAATCCTGACTTACGTCCAGGGGGAGTGTTGCTTCAAACAGTCTGTATATGTGCCGTTACTGAGAGGCCAGTATTAGATTGTGACGCACCACTGGGTGTTTACTGTAGCCCTTGGAGCTTCATATTGACGATAAAACATAGAAATTGCATCGGGATTGAATATAGTAGGCACAATGCCGACATACGTCAAGGGGGAGTAATGCTTCAAACTTTCTGTATACGTGCCGTCACTGAGAGGCCAGTATTAGATTGCGACGCACCAGTGGATCTTTATTGCACCCTTGGAGCTTCATATTGACGATGAAACACAGAAATTGCATCGGGATTGAATATAGTAGGCACAATGCCGACTTACGTCCACGGGGAGTAATGCTTCAAACAGTCTGTGTACATGCCGTTACTGACAGGCCAGTATTAGATTACGACGCACCAGTGGATGTTTACTGTAACCGTTGGAGCTTCATATTGACGATGAAACACAGAAATTGCATCGGGATTGAATATAGTAGGCACAATACCGGCTTACGTCCAGGGGGAGTAATGCTTCAAACAGTCTGTATATGTGCCGTTACTGAGAGGCCAGTATGAGATAGCGACGCACCACTGGGTGTTTACTGTAACCCTTGGAGCTTCATATTGACGATGAAACACAGAAATTGCATCGGGATTGAATATAGTAGGCAAAATGCCGATTTACGTCCAGGGGGAGCAATGCTTGAAAGAGTCTGTATACGTGCCGTTACTGAGGGGCCAGTATTAGCTTGCGACGACCCACTGGGTGTTTACTGTAACCCTTGGAGCTTCATATTGAGGATGAAACACAGAAATTGCATCGGGATTGAATATAGTAGGCACAATGCCGACTTACGTCCAGGGGGAGTAATTCTTCGAACACTCTGTATACGTGCCGTTACTCAGAGGCCAGTATTAGATTGCGTCGCACCAATGGGTGTTTACTGTAACCCTTGGAGCATCATATTGACGATGAAACACAATAATTGAATCGGGATTGAATATAGTAGGCACAATGCAGACTTACGTCCAGGGGGAGTAATGCTTCAAACAATCTGTATATGTGCCGTTACTGAGAGGCCAGTATGAGATAGCGACGCACCACTGGGTGTTTACTGTAACCCTTGAAGCTTCATATTGACGATGAAACACAGAAATTGCATCGGGATTGAATATAGTAGGCACAATGCCGACCTACGTCCAGGTGAAGTAATGCTTCAAACAGTCTGTTTATGTGCCGTTACTGAGAGACCAGTATTAGATTGCGACGCACCACTGGGTGTTGACTGTAAACCTTGGAGCTTCATATTGACGATGAAACACAGAAATTGCATCGGGATTGAATATTGTAGGCACAATGCCGCATTACGTCCAGGGGGAGTAATGCTTCAAACTTTCTGTATACGTGCCGTCACTGAGAGGCCAGTATTAGATTGCGACGCACCAGTGGATCTTTATTGCACCCTTGGAGCTTCATATTGACGATGAAACACAGAAATTGTATCAGGATTGAATATAGTAGGCACAATGCCGACTTACGTCCAGGAAGAGTAATGCTTCGAACACTCTGTATACGAGCCGTTACTCAGAGGCGAGGATTAGATTGCGAAGCACCACTGGGTGTTTACTGTAACCCTTGGAGCTTCATACTGACGATGAAACACAGAAAGTGCATCGGGATTGAATATAGTAGGCACAATGCCGACTTACGACCAGGGGGAGCAATGCTTCAAAGAGTCTGTATATGTGCCGTTACTGAGAGGCCAGTATTAGATTGCGACGCACCACTGGGTGTTTACTGTACCCCTTGGAGCTTCATATTGTCGATGAGACACAGAAATTGGATCGGGATTGAATATAGTCGGCATAATGCCGACTTACGTCCAGGGGGAATAATGCTTCAAACAGTCTGTATATGTGATGTTATTGAGAGGCCAGTATTAGATTGCGACGCACCACTGGGTGTTTACTGTAACCCTTGTAGCTTCATATTAACGATGAAACACAGAAATGGCATCGGGATTGAATATAGTAGGCATAATGCCGACTTAAGTCCAGGGGGAGCATTGCTTGTAAGTGTCTGTATACGTGCCGTTACTGAGAGGCCAGTACTAGATTGCGACGAACCACTGCGTGTTTACTGTAACACTTGGAGCTTCATATTGAAGATGAAACACAGAAATTGCATCAGGATTTAATATAGTCAGCTCAATGCTGACTTACGTCCAGGGGGAGTAATGCTTCAGACAGTCTGTATATGTGACGTTACTGAGAGGCCAGTATTAGATTGCGACGCACCAATGGGTGTTTACTGTAACCCTTGGAGCTTCATAAGGACGATGAAACACAAAAATTGCATCGGGATTGAATATAGTAGGCACAAAGCCGGCGTACGTCCAGGGGGAGCATTGCCACAAACCGTCTGTATACGTGCCGTTACTGAGAGTCCAGTATTAGATTGCGATGCACCATTGGGTGTTTACTGTAACCCTTGGAGCTTCATATTGACGATGAAACACAGAAATTGCATCGGGATTGAATATAGTAGGCACAATGCCGACTGACGTCCAGGGGGAGTAACGCTTCAAACAGTCAGTATATGTGCCGTTACTGAGATGCCAGTATTAGATTGCGACGCACCAGTGGGTGTTTACTGTAACCCTTGGAGCTTCATATTGTCGATGAAACACAGAAATTGCATCGGGATTGAATATAGTAGGCACAATGCCGACTTACGACCAGGGGGAGCAATGCTTCAAACAGTCTGTATACGTGCCGTTACTGAGAAACCAGTATTAGATTGCGACGCACCACTGCGTGTTTACTGTAACCCTTGGAGCTTCATATTGACGATGAAACACAGATATTGCATCGGGATTGAATATATAGTAGGCACAAGCCTGACTTACGTCCAGGGGGAGTGTTGCTTCAAACAGTCTGTATATGTGCCGTTACTGAGAGGCCAGTATTAGATTGTGACGCACCACTGGGTGTTTACTGTAACCCTTGGAGCTTCATATTGACGATAAAACATAGAAATTGCATCGGGATTGAATATTGTAGGCACAATGCCGACATATGTCCAGGGGGAGTAATGCTTCAAACTTTCTGTATACGTGCCGTCACTGAGAGGCCACTATTAGATTGCGACGCACCAGTGGATCTTTATTGCACCCTTGGAGCTTCATATTGACGATGAAACACAGAAATTGCATCGGGATTGAATATAGTAGGCACAATGCCGACTTACGTCCACGGGGAGTAATGCTTCAAACAGTCTGTGTACATGCCGTTACTGACACTCCAGTATTAGATTACGACGCACCAGTGGATGTTTACTGTAACCTTTGGAGCTTCATATTGACGATGAAACACAGAAATTGCATCGGGATTGAATATAGTAGGCACAATACCGGCTTACGTCCAGGGGGAGTAATGCTTGAAACAGTCTGTACATGTGCCGTTACTGAGAGGCCAGTATGAGATAGCGACGCACCACTTGGTGTTTACTGTAACCCTTGGAGCTTCATATTGACGATGAAACACAGAAATTGCATCGGGATTGAATATAGTAGGCACAATGCCGACTTACGTCCAGGGGGAGTAATTCTTCAAACAGTCTGTATATGTGCCGTTACTGAGAGGCCAGTATTAGATTGCAACGCACCACTGGGTATTCACTGTAACCCTTCGAGCTTCATATTGACTATGAAACACAGAAATTGCATCGGCATTGAATATAGTCGGCATAATGCTGACTTACGTCCAGGGGGAGTAATGTTTCAAACAGTCTGTATATGTGATGTTCTTGAGAGGCCAGTATTAGATTGCGACGCACCACTGGGTGTTTACTGTAACCCTTGGAGCTTCATATTGACGATGAAACACAGAAATTGCATCTGGATTGAATATAGTAGGCACAATGCCGACTTACGTCCAGGGGGAGCAATGCTTCAAAGAGTCTGTATATGTGCCGTTACTGAGAGGCCAGTATTAGATTGCGACGCACAACTGGGTGTTTACTGTAACCCTTTGAGCTTCATATTGACGATGAAACACAGAAATTGCATCGGGATTGAATATAGTAGGCACAATGCTGACTTACGTCCAGGGGGAGTAATGCTTCAAACTTTCTGTATACGTGCCGTCACTGAGAGGCCAGTATTAGATTGCGACGCACCAGTGGATGTTTATTGCACCCTTGGAGCTTCATATTGACGATGAAACACAGAAATTGCATCGGGATTGAATATAGTAGGCACAATGCCGACTTACGTCCACGGGGAGTAATGCTTCAAACAGTCTGTGTACATGCCGTTACTGACAGGCCAGTATTAGATTACGACGCACCAGTGGATGTTTACTGTAACCATTGGAGCTTCATATTGACGATGAAACACAGAAATTGCATCGGGATTGAATATAGTAGGCACAATGCCGACTTACGTCCAGGGGGAGTAATTCTTCAAACAGTCTGTATATGTGCCGTTACTGAGAGGCCAGTATTAGATTGCGACGCACCACTGGGTGATCACTGTAACCCTTGGAGCTTCATATTGACTATGAAACACAGAAATTGCATCGGGATTGAATATAGTCGGCATAATGCTGACTTACGTCCAGGGGGAATAATGTTTCAAACAGTCTGTATATGTGATGTTATTGAGAGGCCAGTATTAGATTGCGACGCACCACTGGGTGTTCACTGTAACCCTTGGAGCTTCATATTGACGATGAAACACAGAAATTGCATCGGGATTGAATATAGTAGGCACAATGCCGACTTACGTCCAGGGGGAGTAATGGTTCAAAGAGTCTGTATATGTGCCGTTACTGAGAGGCCAGTATTAGATTGCGACGCACAACTGGGTGTTTACTGTAACCCTTGGAGCTTCATATTGACGATGAAACACAGAAATTGCATCGGGATTGAATATAGTAGGCAAAATGCTGACTTACGTCCAGGGGGAGTAATGCTTCAAACAGTCTGTATATGTGCCGTTACTGAGAGGCCAGTATTAGATTGCGACGCACCACTGGGTGTTTACTGTAACCCTTGCAGCTTCATATTAACGATGAAACACAGAAATTGCATCGGGATTGAATATAGTAGGCACAGTGCCGACCTACGTCCAGGTGAAGTAATGCTTCAAACAGTCTGTATATGTGCCGTTACTGACAGACCAGTATTAGATTGCGACGCACCAGTGGATGTTTACTGTAACCCTTGAAGCTTCATATTGACGATGAAACACAGAAATTCCATCGGGATTGAATATAGTAAGCACAATGCCGACTTACGTCCAGGGACAGTAAAGCTACAAACAGTCTGTATATGTGCCGTTCCTGAGAGGCCAGTATTAGATTGCGACGACCCACTGGGTGTTTGCTGTAACCCTTGGAGCTTCATATTGACGATGGAACACAGAAATTACATCGGAATTGAATATAGTAGGCACAATGCCGATTTACGTCCAGGGGGAGCAATGCTTGAAAGAGTCTGTATACGTGCCGTTACTGAGAGGCCAGTATTAGCTTGCGACGACCCACTGGGTGTTTACTGTAACCCTCGGAGCTTCATATTGAGGATGAAACACAGAAATTGCATCGGGATTGAATGTAGTAGGCACAATGCCGACTTACGTCCAGGGGGAGTAATTCTTCGAATACTCAGTATACGTGCCGTTACTCAGAGGCCAGTATTAGATTGCGACGCACCAATGGGTGTTTACTGTAACCCTTGGAGCTTCATATTGACGATGAAACACAAAAATTGCATTGGGATTGAATATAGTAGGCACAATGCAGACTTACGTCCAGGGAGAGTAATGCTTCAAACAATCTGTATATGTGCCGTTACTGAGAGGCCAGTATGAGATAGCGACGCACCACTGGGTGTTTACTGTAACCCTTGAAGCTTCATATTGACGATGAAACACAGAAATTGCATCGGGATTGAATATAGTTGGCACAATGCCGACTTACGTCCAGGGGGAGTAATTCTACAAACAGTCTGTATATGTGCCGTTACTGAGAGGCCAGTATTAGATTGCAACGCACCACTGGGTGTTTACTGTAACCCTTGGAGCTTCATATTAACGATGAAACACAGAAATTGCATCGGGAATGAATATATTAGGCACAGTGCCGACCTACGTCCAGGTGAAGTAATGCTTCAAACAGTCTGTTTATGTGCCGTTACTGAGAGACCAGTATTAGATTGCGACGCACCACTGGGTGTTTACTGTAACCCTTGAAGCTTCATATTGACGATGAAACACTGAAATTGCATCGGGATTGAATATAGTTGGCACAATGCCGACTTACGTCCAGGGGGAGTAATTCTACAAACAGTCTGTATATGTGCCGTTACTGAGAGGCCAGTATTAGATTGCAACGCACCACTGGGTGTTTACTGTAACCCTTGGAGCTTCATATTGACGATGAAACACAGAAATTGCATCGGGATTGAATATTGTAGGCACAATGCCGCCTTACGTCCAGGGGGAGTAATGCTTGAAATAGTCTGTATATGTGCCGTTACAGAGGGGACAGTATTAGGTTGCGACGAACCACTGGGTGTTTACTGTAACCCTTGGAGCTTCATACTGACGATGAAACACAGAAAGTGCATCGGGATTGAATAGAGTAGGCACAATGCCGACTTACGACCAGGGGGAGCAATGCTTCAAAGAATCTGTATATGTGCCGTTACTGAGAGGCCAGTATTAGATTGCGACGCACCACTGGGTGTTTACTGTAACCCTTGAAGCTTCATATTAACGATGAAACACAGAAATTGCATCGGGATTGAATATAGGAGGCACAATGCCGACCTACGTCCAGGTGAAGTAATGCTTCAAACAGTCTGTATATGTGCCGTTACTGAGAGACCAGTATTAGATTGCGACGCATCAGTGGATGTTTACTGTAACCCTTGAAGCTTCATTTTGACGATGAAACACAGAAATTGCATCGGGATTGAATATAGTAGGCACAATGCCGACTTACGTCCAGGGGCAGTAATGCTACAAACAGTCTGTATATGTGCCGTTCCTGAGAGGCCAGTATTAGATTGCGACGCACCACTGGGTGTTTACTGTAACCCTTGGAGCTTCATATTGACGATGAAACACAGAAATTGCATCGGGATTGAATATAGTAGGCACAATGCCGACTTACGTCAGGGGGAGCTATGCTTGAAAGAGTCTGTATACGTGCCGTTACTGAGAGGCCAGTATTAGCTTGCGACGACCCACTGGGTGTTTACTGTAACCCTTGGAGCTTCATATTGAGGATGAAACACAGAAATTGCATCGGGATTGAATATAGTAGGCACAATGCCGACTTACGTCCAGGGGGAGTAATTCTTCGAACACTCTGTATACGTGCCGTTACTCAGAGGCCAGTATTAGATTGCGACGCACCAATGGGTGTTTACTGTAACCCTTGGAGCTTCATATTGACGATGAAACACAGAAGTTGCATCGGGATTGAATATAGTAGGCACAATGCAGACTTACGTCCAGGGGGAGTAATGCTTCAAACAATCTGTATATGTGCCGTTACTGAGAGGCCAGAATTAGATAGCGACGCACCACTGGGTGTTTACTGTAACCCTTGGAGCTTTATATTGACGATGAAACACAGAAATTGCATCGGGATTGAATATAGTAGGCACAATGCCGACTTACGTCCAGGGGGAGTAATTCTACAAACAGTCTGTATATGTGCCGTTACTGAGAGACCAGTATTAGATTGCGACGCACCAATGGGTGTTTACTGTAACCCTTGGAGCTTCATAAGGACGATGAAACACAGAAATTGCATCGGGATTGAATATAGTAGGCACAAAGCCGGCTTACGTCCTGGGGGAGCATTGCTACAAACAGTCTGTATACATGCCGTTACTGAGAGTCCAGTATTAGATTGCGATGCATCATTGGGTGTTTACTGTAACCCTTGGAGCTTCATATTGACGATGAAACACAGAAATTGCATCAGGATTGATTATAGTATGCACAATGCCGACTTACGTCCAGGGGGAGTAATTCTTCAAACAGTCTGTATACGTGCCGTTACTGAGAGGCCAGTACTAGATTGCGACGCACCACTGTGTGTTTACTGTAACGCTTGGAGCTTCATATTGAAGATGAAACACAGAAATTGCATCAGGATTTAATATAGTCAGCATAATGCTGACTTACGTCCAGGGGGAGTAATGCTTCAGCCAGTCTGTGTATGTGACGTTACTGAGAGGCCAGTATTAGATTGAGACGCACCACTGGGTGTTTACTGTAACCTTTGGAGCTTCATATTGACGATGAAACACAGAAATTGCATCGGGATTGAATATGGTAGGCACAAAGCCGACTTACGTCCAGGGGGAGCAATGCTTCAAACTGTCTGTATATGTGCCGTTACTGAGAGGCCAGTATTAGATTGCGACGCACCAATGGATGCTTACTGTAACCATTGGAGCTTTATATATACGATGAAATACAGAAATTGCATCGGGATTGAATATAGTAGGCACAATGCCGCCTTACGTCCAGGGGGAGCAATGCTTCAAACAGTCTGTATATGTGCCGTTACTGAGAGGCCAGTATTAGATTGCGACGCACCACTGGGTGTTTACTGTAACCCTTGGAGCTTCATATTGACGATGAAACACAGAGTTTGCATCGGGATTGAATATAGTAGGCACAATGCTGACTTATGTGTAGGGGGAGTAAGGCTTCAAACAGTCTGTAAATGTGCCGTTACTGAGAGGGCAGTATTAGATTGCGACGCACCACTGGGTGTTAACTGTAACCCTTGCAGCTTCATATTAACGATGAAACACAGAAATTGCATCGGGATTAAATATAGTAGGCACAATGCCGACTTACGTCCAGGGGGAGCAATGCTTGAAAGAGTCTATATACGTGCCGTTACTGAGAGGCCAGTATTAGATTGTGACGAACCACAGGGTGTTTACTGTAACCCTTGGAGCTTCATAAGGACGATGAAGCACAGAAATTGCATAGGGATTGAATATAGTAGGCACAATGCTGACTTACGTCCAGGGGGAGCAATGCTACAAACAGACTGTATTCGTGCCGTTACTGAGAGTCCAGTATTAGATTGCGACGCACCATTGGGTGTTTACTGTAACCCTTGGAGCTTCATATTGATGATGACACACTGAAATTGCATCGGGATTGAATATGGTATGCACAATGCCGACTTACGTCCAGGGGGAGTAATGCTTCAAACAGTCTGTATATGTGCCGTTACTGAGAGGCCAGTATTAGATTGCGACGAACTACTAGGTGGTTACTGTAACCCTTGGAGCTTCATATTGACGATGAAACACAGAAATTGCATCTGGATTGAATATAGTAGGCACAATGCTGACTTACGTCCAGGGGGAGTAATTCTTCAAAAACTATGTATACGTGCCGTAACTGAGAGACCAGTATTAGATTGCGACGCACCAATGGGTGTTTACTGTAACCCTTGGAGCTTCATAAGGACGATGAAACACAGAAATTGCATCGGGATTGAATATAGTATGCACAATGCCGACTTACGTCCAGGGGGAGTAATTCTTCAAACAGTCTGTATATGTGCCGTTACTGAGAGGCCAGTATTAGATTGCGACGCACCACTGAGTGTTTACTGTAACACTCAGAGCTTCATATTGAAGATGAAACACAGAAATTGCATCAGGATTTAATACAGTCAGCATAATGCTGACTTACGTCCAGGGGGAGTAATGCTTCAGACAGTCTGTATATGTGACGTTACTGAGAGGCCAGTATTAGATTGCGACGCACCACTGGGTGGTTACTGTAGCCCTTGGAGCTTCAATTGACGATGAAACACAGAAATTTCATCTGGATTGAATATAGTAGGCACAATGCCGACTTACGTCCAGGGGGAGTAATGCTTCAAACTGTCTGTATATGTGCCGTTACTGAGAGGCCAGTATTAGATTGCGACGCACTACTGGGTCGTTACTGTAACCCTTGGAGCTTCTATTGACGATGAAACACAGAAATTGCATCTGGATTGAATATAGTGTGCACAATGCCGACTTACGTCTAGGGGAAGTAATTCTTCAAACAGTCTGTATATGTGCCGTTACTGAGAGGCCAGTTTTACATTGCGACGCACCACTGGGTGTTTACTGTAACCCTTGGAACTTCATATTGACTATGAAACATAGATATTGCATCGGGATTGAATATAGTAGGCACAATGCTGACTTACGTCCAGGGGGAGTAATGCTTCAAACAGTCTGTATACGTGCGTTACTGAGAGGCCAGTATTAGATTGCGACGAACCAATGGTTGATTACTGTAACCCTTGGAGCTTCATATTGAGGATGAAACACAGAACGTGCATCGGGATTGAATATAGTAGGCACCATGCCGACTTACGTCCAGGGGGAGTAATGCTTCAAACAGTCTGTATACATGCCGTTACTGAGAGGCCAGTATTAGATTGCGACGCACCAATGGGTGTTTACTGTAACCCTAGTAGCTTCATATTGACGATGAAACACAGAAATTGCATCGGGATTGAATATAGTAGGCACAATGCCGCCTTACGTCCAGGGGGAGCAATGCTTCAAACAGTCTGTATATGTGCCGTTACTGAGAGGCCAGTATTAGATTGCGACGCACCACTGGGTGTTTACTGTAACCCTTGCAGCTTCATATTAACGATGAAACACAGAAATTGCATCGGGATTAAGTATAGTAGGCACAATGCCGACTTACGTCCAGTGGGAGCAATGCTTCAAACAGTCTGTATATGTGCCGTTACTGAGAGGCCAGTATTAGATTGCAACGCACTACTGGGTGGTTGCTGTAACCCTTGGAGCTTCATATTGACGATGAAACACAGAAATTGCAACTGGATTGAATATAGTAGGCACAATGCCGACTTACGTCCAGGGGGAGTAATTCTTCGAACACTCTGTATACGTGCCGTTACTCAGAGGCCAGTATTAGATTGCGACGCACCAATGGGTGTTTACTGTAACCCTTGGAGCTTCATATTGACGATGAAACACAGAAGTTGCATCGGGATTGAATATAGTAGGCACAACGCCGACTTACGTCCAGGGGAAGTAATTCTTCAAACAGTCCGTATATGTGCCGTTACTGAGAGGCCAGTTTTAGATTGCGACGCACCACAGAGTGTTTACTGTAACACTTGGAGCTTCTTATTGAAGATGAAACACAGAAATTGCATCAGGATTTAATATAGTCAGCATAATGATGACTTACGTCCAGGGGGAGTAATGCTTCAGACAGTCTGTATATGTGACGTTACTGAGAGGCCAGTATTAGATTGCGACGCACCACTGGGTGTTTACTGTAACCCTTGGAGCTTCATATTGACGATGAGACACAGAAATTGCATCGGGATTGAATATAGTATTCACAATGCCGACTTACGTCCAGGGGAAGTAATGCTTCAAACAGTCTGTATATGTGCCGTTACTGAGAGGCCAGTATTAGATTGCGACGCACTACTGGGTGGTTACTGTAACCCTTGGAGCTTCATATTGACGACGAAACACAGAAATTGCATCTGGATTGAATATAGTAGGCACAATGCCGACTTACGTCCTGGGGGAGTAATGCTTGAAACAGTCTGTATATGTGCCGTTACTGAGAGGACCGTATTAGGTTGCGACGCACAACTGGGTGTTTACTGTAACCATTGCAGCTTCATATTGACGATGAAACACAGAAATTGCATCGGCATTGAGTATAGTAGGCACAGTGCCGACTTACGTCCAGGGAGAGCAATGCTTCAAACAGTCCGTATATGTGCCGTTACTTTGAGGCCAGTATTAGATTGCGACGCACCAGTGAATGTTTACTGCAACCATTGGAGCTTCATATTGACGATGAAACACAGAAATTGCATCGGGATTGAATATAGTAGGCACAATGCCGACTTACGTCCAGGGGGGTAATGCTTCAAACAGTCTGTATACGTGCCGTTACTGAGAGGCCAGTATTAGATTGCGACGCACCAATGGGTGTTTACTGTAACCCTTGGATCTTCATATTGACGATGAAACACAGAAATTGCATCGGGATTAAATATAGTAGGCACAATGCCGACTTACGTCCAGTGGGAGTAATGTTTCAAACAGTCTGTATACATTCCGTTACTGACAGGCCAGTATTAGATTACGACGCACCAGTGGATGTTTACTGTAACCCTTGGAGCTTCATATTGACGATGAAACACAGAAATTGCATCGGGATTGAATATAGTAGGCACAATGCCGACTTACGTCCAGGGGGAGTAATGCTTCGAACACTCTGTATACGTGCTGTTACACAGAGGCCAGTATTAGATTGCGACGCACCAATGAGTGTTTGCTGTAACCCTTGGAGCTTCATATTGACGATGAAACACGGAAATTGCATAGGGATTGAATATAGTAGGTACAATGCCGACTTACGTCCAGGGGGAGTAATGCTCCAAAGGGTCTGTATATCTGCCGTTGCTGAGAGGCCAGTATTAGATTGCGACGCACCACTGGGTGTTTACTGTAACCCTTGGAGCTTCATATTGACGATGAAACACAGAAATTGCATCGGGATTGAATATAGTAGGCAAATTGCTGACTTATGTCTAGGGGGAGTAATGCTTCAAACAGTCTGTATATGTGCCGTTACTGAGAGGCCAGTATTAGATTGCGATGCACCACTGTGTGTTTACTGTAACCCTTGCAGCTTCATATTAACGATGAAACACAGAAATTGCATCGGGATTGAGTATAGTAGGCACAATGCCGACTTACGTCCAGGGGGAGCAATGCTTGAAAGAGTCTGTATACGTGCCGTTACTGAGAGGCCAGTATTAGATTGCGACGAACCACTGGGTGTTTACTGTAACCCTTGGAGCTTCTTATTGAGGATGAAACACAGAAATTGCATCGGGATTGAATATAGTAGGCAAATTGCTGACTTATGTCTAGGGGGAGTAATGCTTCAAACAGTCTGTATATGTGCCGTTACTGAGTGGCCAGTATTAGATTGCGACGCACCACTGGGTGTTTACTGTAACCCTTGCAGCTTCATATTAACGATGAAACACAGAAATTGCATCGGGATTGAGTATAGTAGGCACAATGCCGACTTACGTCCAGGGGGAGCAATGCTTGAAAGAGTCTGTATACATGCCGTTACTGAGAGGCCAGTATTAGATTGCGACGATCCACTGGGTGTTTACTGTAACCCTTGGAGCTTCTTATTGAGGATGATACACAGAAATTGCATCGGGATTGAATATAGTAGGCACAATGCTGACTAACGTCCAGGGGGAGTAATGCTTCAAACACTATGAATACGTGCCGTTACTGAGAGGCCAGTATTAGATTGCGACGCACCAATGGGTGTTTACTGTAACCCTTGGAGCTTCATAAGGACGATGAAACACAGAAATTGCATCGGGATTGAATATAGTATGCACAATGCCGACTTACGTCCAGGGGAAGTAATTCTTCAAACAGTCTGTATATGTGCCGTTACTGAGAGGCCAGTTTTAGATTGCGACGCACCACTGAGTGTTTACTGTAACACTTGGAGCTTCTTATTGAAGATGAAACACAGAAATTGCATCAGGATTTAATATAGTCAGCATAATGATGACTCACGTCCAGGGGGAGTAATGCTTCAGACAGTCTGTATATGTGCCGTTAATGAGAGGCCAGTATTAGATTGCAACGCACTACTGGGTGGTTACTGTAACCCTTGGAGCTTCGTATTGACGATGAAACACAGAAATTGCATCGGGATTGAATATAGTAGGCACAATGCCGACTTATGTCCAGGTTGAGTAATGCTTCAAACAGGCTGTATATGTGCCGTTACTGAGAGGTCAGTATTAGATTGCGTCGCACTACTAGGTGGTTACTGTAAACTTGGAGTTTCATATTGACGATGAAACACAGAAATTGCATCTGGATTGAATATAGTAGGCACAATGCTGACTTACGTCCAGGGGGAGTAATGCTTCAAACACTATGTATACGTGCCGTTACTAAGAGACCAGTATTAGATTGCGACGCACCAATGGGTGTTTACTGTAACCCTTGGAGCTTCATAAGGACGATGAAACACAGAAATTGCATCGGGAATGAATATAGTATGCACAATGCCGACTTACGTCCAGGGGAAGTAATTCTTCAAACAGTCTTTATATGTGCCGTTACTGAGAGGCCAGTATTAGATTGCGACACACCACTGAGTGTTTACTGTAACACTTGGAGCTTCTTATTGAAGATGAAACACAGAAATTGCATCAGGATTTAATATAGTCAGCATAATGATGACTTACGTCCAGGGGGAGTAATGCTTCAGACAGTCTGTATATGTGACGTTACTGAGAGGCCAGTATTAGATTGCGACGCACCACTGGGTGTTTACTGTAACCCTTGGAGCTTCATATTGACGATGAAACACAGAAATTGCATCGGTATTCAATATAGTAGGCACAATGCCGACTTACGTCCAGGGGAAGTAATGCTTCAAACTGCCTGTATATGTGCCATTACTGAGAGACCAGTATTAGATTGCGACGCACTACTGGGTGGTTACTGTAACCCTTGGGGCTTCATATTGACGTTGAAACACAGTAATTGCATCTGGATTGAATATAGTAGGCACAATGAAGACTTACGTCCAGGGGAAGTAATGCTTCAAACAGTCTGTATATGTGCCGTTACTGAGAGGCCAGTATTACATTGCGACGCACTACTGGGTGGTTACTGTAACCCTTGGAGCATCATATTGACGATGAAACACAGAAATTGCATCTGGATTGATTATAGTAGGCACAATGCTGACTTACGCCCAGGGGGAGTAATGCTTCAAACACTATGTATACGTGCCGTTACTGAGAGTCCTGTATTAGATTGCGACGCACTATTGGGTGTTTAGTGTAACCCTTGGAGCTTCATATTGACGATGAAACACAGAAATTGCATCGGGATTGAATATAGTAGGCACAATGCCGTCTTACGTCCAGGGGGAGTAATTCTTCAAACAGTCTGTATATGTGCCGTTACTGAGAGGCCAGTATTAAATTGCGACGCACCACTGAGTGTTTACTGTAACACTTGGAGCTTCATATTGAAAATGATACACAGAAATTGCATCAGGATTTAATATAGTCAGCATAATGCCGACTTACGTCCAGGGGGAGTAATGCTTCAGACAGTCTGTATATGTGACGTTACTGAGAGGCCAGTATTAGATTGCGACGCACCACTGGGTGTTTACTGTAACCCTTGGAGCTTCTTATTGAAGATGAAACACAGAAATTGCATCAGGATTTAATATAGTCAGCATAATGATGACTTACGTCCAGGGGGAGTAATGCTTCAGACAGTCTCTATATGTGACGTTACTGAGAGGTCAGTATTAGATTGCGTCGCACTACTAGGTGGTTACTGTAACCCTTGGAGCTTCATATTGACGATGAAACACAGAAATTGCATCGGGATTGAATATAGTGTTCACAATGCCGACTTACGTCCAGGGGAAGTAATGCTTCAAACAGTCTGTATATGTGCCGTTACTGAGAGGCCAGTATTAGATTGCGACGCACTACTGGGTGGTTACTGTAACCCTTGGAGCTTCATATTGACGACGAAACACAGAAATTGCATCTGGATTGAATATAGTAGGCACAATGCCGCCTTACGTCCAGGGGGAGTAATGCTTGAAACAGTCTGTATATGTGCCGTTACTGAGAGGACAGTATTAGGTTGCGACGCACCACTGGGTGTTTACTGTAACCATTGCAGCTTCATATTGACGATGAAACACAGAAATTGCATCGGGATTGAGTATAGTAGGCAAAATGCCGACTTACGTCCAGGGAGAGCAATGCTTCAAACAGTCCGTATATGTGCCGTTACTTTGAGGCCAGTATTAGATTGTGACGCACCAATGGATGCTTACTGTAACCATTGGAGCTTTATATATACGATGAAATACAGAAATTGCATCGGGATTGAATATAGTAGGCACAATGCCGACTTACGTCCACGGGGAGTAATGCTTCAAACAGTCTGTATATGTGCCGTTACTAAGAGGCCAGTATTAGATTGCGATGCACCACTGAGTGTTTACTGTAACCCTTGGAGCTTCATATTGACGATGAAACACAGAAATTGCATCAGGATTGAATATAGTCGGCATAATGCTGACTACGTCCAGGGGGAGAAATGCTTCAAACAGTCTGCATACGTGCCGTTACTGAGAGGCCAGTATTAGATAGCGACGCACCACTGGGTGTAACTGTAACCCTTGGAGCTTCATATTGACGATGAAACACAGAAATTGCATCGGGATTGAATATAGTAGGCACAATGCCGACTTACGTCCAAGGGGAGTAGTGCTTCAAACAGTCTGTGTATGTGCCGTTACTGAGAGGCCAGTAGTAGATTGCGACGCACCACTGGGTGTTTACTGTAACCCTTCGAGCTTCATATTGACGATGAAACACAGAAATTGCATCGGGATTGAATATAGTAGGCACAATGTTGACTTACGTCCAGGGGGAGTAATGCTTCAAACAGTCTGTATACGTGCCGTCACTGGGAGGCCAGTATTAGATTGCTACGCACCAGTGGATGTTTACTGCAACCCTTGGAGCTTCATATTGACGATGAAACACAGAAATTGCATCGGGATTGAATATAGTAGGCACAATGCCGACTTACGTCCAGGGGGGTAATGCTTCAAACAGTCTGTATACGTGCCGTTACTGAGAGGCCAGTATTAGATTACGACGCACCAATGGGTGATTACTGTAACCCTAGGAGCTTCATATTGGCGATGAAACACAGAAATTGAATCGGGATTGAATATAGTAGGCACAATGCCGACATACGTCCAGGGGGAGCAATGCTTCAAACAGTCTGTATATGTGCCGTTACTGAGAGCTAGTATTAGATTGCGACGCACCACTGGGTGTTTACTGTAACCCTTGGAGCTTCATATTGACGATGAAACACAGAAATTGCATCGGGATTGATTATAGTAGGCACAATGCCGACTTACGTCCAGGGGAAGTAATGCTTCAAACAGTCTGTATATGTGCCGTTACTAAGAGGCCAGTATTAGATTGCAACGCACTACTGGGTGGTTACTGTAACCCTTGGAGCTTGATACTGACAATGAATCACAGAAATTGCATCTCGATTGAATATAGTAGGCACAATGCCGACTTACGTCCAGGGGGAGTAATGCTTCAAACAGTCTGTATATGTGCCGTTACTGAGAGGCCAGTATTAGATTGCGACGCACTACTAGGTGGTTACTGTAACCCTTGGAGCTTCATATTGACGATGAAACACAGAAATTGCATCTGGATTGAATATAGTATGCACAAAGCCGACTTACGTCCAGGGGGAGCAATGCTACAAACAATCTGTATATGTGCCGTTACTGAGAGCCAGTATTAGATTGCGACGCACCACTGGGTGTTTACTGTAACCCTTGGAGCTTCATATTGACGATGAAACACAGAAATTGCATCGGGATTGAATATAGTAAGCACAATGCAGACTTACGTCCAGGGGGAGCAATGCTTCAAACAGTGTGTATATGTGCCGTTACTTAGAGCCAGTATTAGATTGCGACGCACCACTGGGTGTTTACTGTAACCCTTGGAGCTTCATATTGACGATGAAACACAGAAATTGCATCGGGATTGAATATAGTAGGCACAATGCTGACTTACGTCCAGGGGGAGGAATGCTTCAAACAGTCTGTATACGTGCCGTCACTGGGAGGCCAGTATTAGATTGCGACGCACCAGTGGATGTTTACTGCAACCCTTGGAGCTTCATATTGACGATGAAACACAGAAATTGCATCGTGATTGAATATAGTAGGCACAATGCCGACTTACTTTCAGGGGGAGCAATGCTTCAAACGGTCTGTATATGTGCCGTTACTGAGAGGCCAGTATTAGATTGCGACGCACTACTAGGTGGTTACTGTAACCCTTGGAGCTTCATATTGACGACGAAACACAGAAATTGCATCTGGATTGAATATAGTAGGCACAATGCCGACTAACGTCCAGGGGGAGTAATGCTTGAAACAGTCTGTATATGTGCCGTTACTGAGAGGACAGTATTACGTTGCGACGCACCACTGGGTGTTTACTGTAACCATTGCAGCTTCATATTGACGATGAAACACAGAAATTGCATCGGGATTGAGTATTGTAGGCAAAATGCCGACTTACGTCCAGGGAGAGCAATGCTTCAAACAGTCCGTATATGTGCCGTTACTTTGAGGCCAGTATTAGATTGCGACGCACCAATGGATGCTTACTGTAAGCATTGGAGCTTTATATATACGATGAAATACAGAAATTGCATCGGGATTGAATATAGTAGGCACAATGCCGACTTACGTCCACGGGGAGTAATGCTTCAAACAGTCTGTATATGTGCCGTTACTAAAAGGCCAGTATTAGATTGCGATGCACCACTGAGTGTTTACTGTAACCCTTGGAGCTTCATATTGACGATGAAACACAGAAATTGCATCAGGATTGAATATAGTCGGCATAATGCTGACTACGTCCAGGGGGAGAAATGCTTCAAACAGTCTGCATACGTGCCGTTACTGAGAGGCCAGTATTAGATAGCGACGCACCACTGGGTGTAACTGTAACCCTTGGAGCTTCATATTGACGATGAAACACAGAAATTGCATCGGGATTGAATATAGTAGGCACAATGCCGACTTACGTCCAAGGGGAGTAGTGCTTCAAACAGTCTGTGTATGTGCCGTTACTGAGATGCCAGTAGTAGATTGCGACGCACCACTGGGTGTTTACTGTAACCCTTCGAGCTTCATATTGACGATGAAACACAGAAATTGCATCGGGATTGAATATAGTAGGCACAATGTTGACTTACGTCCAGGGGGAGTAATGCTTCAAACAGTCTGTATACGTGCCGTCACTGGGAGGCCAGTATTAGATTGCGACGCACCAGTGGATGTTTACTGCAACCCTTGGAGCTTCATATTGACGATGAAACACAGAAATTGCATCGGGATTGAATATAGTACGCACAATGCCGACTTACGTCCAGGGGGGTAATGCTTCAAACAGTCTGTATACGTGCCGTTACTGAGAGGCCAGTATTAGATTGCGACGCACCAATGGGTGATTACTGTAAGCCTAGGAGCTTCATATTGGCGATGAAACACAGAAATTGAATCGGGATTGAATATAGTAGGCACAATGCCGACTTACGGCCAGGGGGAGCAATGCTTCAAACGGTCTGTATATGTGCCGTTACTGAGAGGCCAGTATTAGATTGCGACGCACTACTAGGTGGTTACTGTAACCCTTGGAGCTTCATATTGACGACGAAACACAGAAATTGCATCTGGATTGAATATAGTAGGCACAATGCCGACTTACGTCCAGGGGGAGTAATGCTTGAAACAGTCTGTATATGTGCCGTTACTGAGAGGACAGTATTAGGTTGCGACGCACCACTGGGTGTTTACTGTAACCATTGCAGCTTCATATTGACGATGAAACACAGAAATTGCATCGGGATTGAGTATAGTGGGCAAAATGCCGACTTACGTCCAGGGAGAGCAATGCTTCAAACAGTCCGTATATGTGCCGTTACTTTGAGGCCAGTATTAGATAGCGACGCACCAATGGATGCTTACTGTAACCATTGGAGCTTTATATATACGATGAAATACAGAAATTGCATCGGGATTGAATATAGTAGGAACAATGCCGACTTACGTCCACGGGGAGCAATGCTTCAAACAGTCTGTATATGTGCCGTTACTAAGAGGCCAGTATTAGATTGCGACGCACCAGTGGATGTTTACTGCAACCCTTGGAGCTTCATATTGACGATGAAACACAGAAATTGCATCGGGATTGAATATAGTAGGCACAATGCCGACTTACGTCCAGGGGGGTAATGCTTCAAACAGTCTGTATACGTGCCGTTACTGAGAGGCCAGTATTAGATTACGACGCACCAATGGGTGATTACTGTAACCCTAGGAGCTTCATATTGGCGATGAAACACAGAAATTGAATCGGGATTGAATATAGTAGGCACAATGCCGACATACGTCCAGGGGGAGCAATGCTTCAAACAGTCTGTATATGTGCCGTTACTGAGAGCCAGTATTAGATTGCGACGCACCACTGGGTGTTTACTGTAACCCTTGGAGCTTCATATTGACGATGAAACACAGAAATAGCATCGGGATTGAATATAGTAGGCACAATGCTAACTTACGTCCAGGGGGAGGAATGCTTCAAACAGTCTGTATACGTGCCGTCACTGGGAGGCCAGTATTAGATTGCGACGCACCAATGGGTGATTACTGTAAGCCTAGGAGCTTCATATTGGCGATGAAACACAGAAATTGAATCGGGATTGAATATAGTAGGCACAATGCCGACTTACGGCCAGGGGGAGCAATGCTTCAAACGGTCTGTATATGTGCCGTTACTGAGAGGCCAGTATTAGATTGCGACGCACTACTAGGTGGTCACTGTAACCCTTGGAGCTTCATATTGACGACGAAACACAGAAATTGCATCTGGATTGAATATAGTAGGCACAATGCCGACTTACGTCCAGGGGGAGTAATGCTTGAAACAGTCTGTATATGTGCCGTTACTGAGAGGACAGTATTAGGTTGCGATGCACCACTGGGTGTTTACTGTAACCATTGCAGCTTCATATTGACGATGAAACACAGAAATTGCATCGGGATTGAGTATAGTAGGCAAAATGCCGACTTACGTCCAGGGAGAGCAATGCTTCAAACAGTCCGTATATGTGCCGTTACTTTGAGGCCAGTATTAGATTGCGACGCACCAATGGATGCTTACTGTAACCATTGGAGCTTTATATATACGATGAAATACAGAAATTGCATCGGGATTGAATATAGTAGGCACAATGCCGACTTACGTCCACGGGGAGTAATGCTTCAAACAGTCTGTATATGTGCCGTTACTAAGAGGCCAGTATTAGATTGCGATGCACCACTGAGTGTTTACTGTAACCCTTGGAGCTTCATATTGACGATGAAACACAGAAATTGCATCAGGATTGAATATAGTCGGCATAATGCTGACTACGTCCAGGGGGAGAAATGCTTCAAACAGTCTGCATACGTGCCGTTACTGAGAGGCCAGTATTAGATAGCGACGCACCACTGGGTGTAACTGTAACCCTTGGAGCTTCATATTGACGATGAAACACAGAAATTGCATCGGGATTGAATATAGTAGGCACAATGCCGACTTACGTCCAAGGGGAGTAGTGCTTCAAACAGTCTGTGTATGTGCCGTTACTGAGAGGCCAGTAGTAGATTGCGACGCACCACTGGGTGTTTACTGTAACCCTTCGAGCTTCATATTGACGATGAAACACAGAAATTGCATCGGGATTGAATATAGTAGGCACAATGTTCACTTACGTCCAGGGGGAGTAATGCTTCAAACAGTCTGTATACGTGCCGTCACTGGGAGGCCAGTATTAGATTGCGACGCACCAGTGGATGTTTACTGCAACCCTTGGAGCTTCATATTGACGATGAAACACAGAAATTGCATCGGGATTGAATATAGTAGGCACAATGCCGACTTACGTCCAGGGGGGTAATGCTTCAAACAGTCTGTATACGTGCCGTTACTGAGAGGCCAGTATTAGATTACGACGCACCAATGGGTGATTACTGTAACCCTAGGAGCTTCATATTGGCGATGAAACACAGAAATTGAATCGGGATTGAATATAGTAGGCACAATGCCGACATACGTCCAGGGGGAGCAATGCTTCAAACAGTCTGTATATGTGCCGTTACTGAGAGCCAGTATTAGATTGCAACGCCCCACTGGGTGTTTACTGTAACCCTTGGAGCTTCATATTGACGATGAAACACAGAAATTGCAACGGGATTAAATATAGTAGGCACAATGCCGACTTACGTCCAAAGGGAGGAATGCTTCAAACAGTCTGTATACATGCCGTTACTGACAGGCCAGTATTAGATTACGACGCACCAGTGGATGTTTACTGTAACCCTTGGAGCTTCATATTGACGATGAAACACAGAAATTGCATCGGGATTGAATATAGTAGGCACAATGCCGACTTACGTCCAGGGGCAGTAATGCTACAAGAGTTTGTATATGTGCCGTTCCTGAGAGGCCAGTATTAGATTGCGACACACCACTGGGTGTTTACTGTAACCCTTGGAGCTTCATATTGAGGATGAAACACAGAAACTGCATCGGGATTGAATATAGTAGACACAATGCCAACTTACGTCCAGGGGGAGTAATGCTTCGAACACTCTGTATACGTGCCGTTACTCAGAGGCCAATATTAGATTGCGACGCACCAATGAGTGTTTGCTGTAACCCTTGGAGCTTCATATTGACGATGAAACACAGAAATTGCATCGAGATTGAATATAGTAGGCACAATGCCGACTTACGTCCAGGGGGAGTAATGCTTCAAAGAGTCTGTATATCTGCCGTTACTGAGAGGCCAGGATTAGATTGCGACGCACCACTGGGTGTTTACTGTAACCCTTGGAGCTTCATATTGACGATGAAACACAGAAATTGCATCGGGATTGAATATAGTAGGCAAATTGCTGACTTATGTCTAGGGGAGTAATGCTTCAAACAGTCTGTATATGTGCCGTTACTGAGAGGCCAGTATTAGATTGCGACGCACCACTGGGTGTTTACTGTAACCCTTGCAGCTTCATATTAACGATGAAACACAGAAATTGCATCGGGATTGAATATAGTAGGCACAATGCCGACTTACGTCCAGGGTGAGCAATGCTTGAAAGAGTCTGTATACGTGCCGTTACTGAGAGGCCAGTATTAGATTGCAACGCACTACTGGGTGTTTACTGTAACACTTGGAGCTTCATATTCAAGATGAAACACAGAAATTGCATCAGGAATTAATATTGTCAGCATAATGCTGACTTTCGTCCAGGGGGAGTAATGTTTCAGACAGTCTGTATATGTGACGTTACTGAGAGGCCAGTATTAGATTGCGACGCACCACTGGGTGTTTACTGTAACCCTTGGAGCTTCATATTGACGATGAAACACAGAAATTGCATCTGGATTGAATATAGTATGCCAAAGCCGACTTACGTCCAGGGGGAGCAATGCTACAAACAATCTGTATATGTGCCATTACTGAGAGGCCAGTATTAGATTGCGACGCACCACTGGGTGTTTACTGTAACCCTTGGAGCTTCATATTGACGATGAAACACAGGAATTGCATCGGGATTGAATATAGTAAGCACAATGCAGACTTACGTCCAGGTGGAGCAATGCTTCAAACAGACTGTATATGTGCCGTTACTGAGTGCCAGTATTAGATTGCGACGCACCACTGGGTGTTTACTGTAACCCTTGGAGCATCATATTGACGATGAAACACAGAAATTGCATCGGGATTGAATATAGTAGGCACAATGCTGACTTACGTCCAGGGGGAGGAATGCTTCAAACAGTCTGTATACGTGCCGTCACTGGGAGGCCAGTATTAGATTGCGACGCACCAGTGGATGTTTACTGCAACCCTTGGAGCTTCATATTGACGATGAAACACAGAAATTGCATCGGGATTGAATATAGTAGGCACAATGCCGACTTACGTCCAGGGGGGTAATGCTTCAAACAGTCTGTATACGTGCCGTTACTGAGAGGCCAGTATTAAATTGCGACGCACCAATGGGTGATTACTGTAACCCTAGGAGCTTCATATTGGCGATGAAACACAGATATTGAATCGGGATTGAATATAGTAGGCACAATGCCGACTTACGGCCAGGGGGAGCAGTGCTTCAAACGGTCTGTATATGTGCCGTTACTGAGAGGCCAGTATTAGATTGCGACGCACTACTAGGTGGTTACTGTAACCCTTGGAGCTTCATATTGACGACGAAACACAGAAATTGCATCTGGATTGAATATAGTAGGCACATTGCCGACTTACGTCCATGGGGAGTAATGCTTGAAACAGTCTGTATATGTGCCGTTACTGAGAGGACAGTATTAGGTTGCGACGCACCACTGGGTGTTTACTGTAACCATTGCAGCTTCATATTGACGATGAAACACAGAAATTGCATCGGGATTGAGTATAGTAGGCAAAATGCCGACTTACGTCCAGGGAGAGCAATGCTTCAAACAGTCCGTATATGTGCCGTTACTTTGAGGCCAGTATTAGATTGCGACGCACCAATGGATGCTTACTGTAACCATTGGAGCTTTATATATACGATGAAATACAGAAATTGCATCGGGATTGAATATAGTAGGCACAATGCCGACTTACATCCACGGGGAGTATTGCTTCAAACAGTCTGTATATGTGCCGTTACTAAGAGGCCAGTATTAGATTGCGATGCACCACAGAGTGTTTACTGTAACCCTTGGAGCTTCATATTGACGATGAAACACAGAAATTGCATCAGGATTGAATATAGTCGGCATAATGCTGACTACGTCCAGGGGGAGAAATGCTTCAAACAGTCTGCATACGTGCCGTTACTGAGAGGCCAGTATTAGATAGCGACGCACCACTGGGTGTAACTGTAACCCTTGGAGCTTCATATTGACGATGAAACACAGAAATTGCATCGGGATTGAATATAGTAGGCACAATGCCGACTTACGTCCAGGGGGAGTAATGCTTCAAACAGTCTGTATACGTGCCGTCACTGGGAGGCCAGTATTAGATTGCGACGCACCAGTGGATGTTTACTGCAACCCTTGGAGCTTCATATTGACGATGAAACACAGAAATTGCATCGGGATTGAATATAGTAGGCACAATGCCGACATACGTCCAGGGGGAGCAATGCTTCAAACAGTCTGTATATGTGCCGTTACTGAGAGCCAGTATTACATTGCGACGCACCACTGGGTGTTTACTGTAACCCTTGGAGCTTCATATTGACGATGAAACACAGAAATTGCATCGGGATTGAATATAGTAGGCACAATGCTAACTTACGTCCAGGGGGAGGAATGCTTCAAACAGTCTGTATACGTGCCGTCACTGGGAGGCCAGTATTAGATTGCGACGCACCAGTGGATGTTTACTGCAACCCTTGGAGCTTCATATTGACGATGAAACACAGAAATTGCATCGGGATTGAATATAGTAGGCACAATGCCGACTTACGTCCAGGGGGGTAATGCTTCAAACAGTCTGTATACGTGCCGTTACTGAGAGGCCAGTATTAGATTGCGACGCACCAATGGGTGATTACTGTAACCCTAGGAGCTTCATATTGGCGATGAAACAGAGAAATTGAATCGGGATTGAATATAGTAGGCACAATGCCGACTTACGTCCAGGGGAAGCAATGCTTCAAACGGTCTGTATATGTGCCGTTACTGAGAGGCCAGTATTAGATTGCGACGCACTACTAGGTGGTTACTGTAACCCTTGGAGCTTCATATTGACGACGAAACACAGAAATTGCATCTGGATTGAATATAGTAGGCACAATGCCGACTTACGTCCAGGTGGAGTAATGCTTGAAACAGTCTGTATATGTGCCGTTACTGAGAGGACAGTATTAGGTTGCGACGCACCACTGGGTGTTTACTGTAACCATTGCAGCTTCATATTGACGATGAAACACAGAAATTGCATCGGGATTGAGTGTAGTAGGCAAAATGCCGATTTACGTCCAGGGAGAGCAATGCTTCAAACAGTCCGTATATGTGCCGTTACTTTGAGGCCAGTATTAGATTGCGACGCACCAATGGATGCTTACTGTAACCATTGGAGCTTCATATATACGATGAAATACAGAAATTGCATCGGGATTGAATATAGTAGGCACAATGCCGACTTACGTCCACGGGGAGTAATGCTTCAAACAGTCTGTATATGTGCCGTTACTAAGAGGCCAGTATTAGATTGCGATGCACCACTGAGTGTTTACTGTAACCCTTGGAGCTTCATATTGACGATGAAACACAGAAATTGCATCAGGATTGAATATAGTCGGCATAATGCTGACTACGTCCAGTGGGAGAAATGCTTCAAACAGTCTGCATACGTGCCGTTACTGAGAGGCCAGTATTAGATAGCGACGCACCACTGGGTGTAACTGTAACCCTTGGAGCTTCATATTGACGATGAAACACAGAAATTGCATCGGGATTGAATATAGTAGGCACAATGCCGACTTACGTCCAAGGGGAGTAGTGCTTCAAACAGTCTGTGTATGTGCCGTTACTGAGAGGCCAGTAGTAGATTGCGACGCACCACTGGGTGTTTACTGTAACCCTTCGAGCTTCATATTGACGATGAAACACAGAAATTGCATCGGGATTGAATATAGTAGGCACAATGTTGACTTACGTCCAGGGGGAGTAATACTTCAAACAGTCTGTTTACGTGCCGTCACTGGGAGGCCAGTATTAGATTGCGACGCACCAGTGGATGTTTACTGCAACCCTTGGAGCTTCATATTGACGATGAAACACAGAAATTGCATCGGGATTGAATATAGTAAGCACAATGCAGACTTACGTGTAGGGGGAGTAATGCTTTAGACAGTCTGTATACGTGCCGTTACTGAGAGGCCAGTATTAGATTGCGACGCACCAATGGGTGTTTACTGTAACCCTTGGAGTTTCATATTGACGATGAAACACAGAAATTGCATCGGGATTAAATATAGTAGGCACAATGCCGACTTACGTCCAGTGGGAGGAATGCTTCAAACAGTCTGTATACATGCCGTTACTGACAGGCCAGTATTAGATTACGACGCACCAGTGGATGTTTACTGTAACCCTTGGAGCTTCATATTGACGATGAAACACAGAAATGGCATCGGGATTGAATATAGTAGGCACAATGCCGACTTACGTCCAGGGGCAGTAATGCTACAACAGTTTGTATATGTGCCGTTCCTGAGAGGCCAGTATTAGATTGCGACACACCACTGGGTGTTTACTGTAACCCTTGGAGCTTCATATTGAGGATGAAACACAGAAACTGCATCGGGATTGAATATAGTAGACACAATGCCAACTTACGTCCAGGGGGAGTAATGCTTCGAACACTCTGTATACGTGCCGTTACTCAGAGGCCAGTATTAGATTGCGACGCACCAATGAGTGTTTGCTGTAACCCTTGGAGCTTCATATTGACGATGAAACACAGAAATTGCATCGAGATTGAATATAGTGGGCACAATGCCGACTTACGTCCAGGGGGAGTAATGCTTCAAAGAGTCTGTATATCTGCCGTTACTGAGAGGCCAGGATTAGATTGCGACGCACCACTGGGTGTTTACTGTAACCCTTGGAGCTTCATATTGACGATGAAACACAGAAATTGCATCGGGATTGAATATAGTAGGCAAATTGCTGACTTATGTGTAGGGGAGTAATGCTTCAAACAGTCTGTATATGTGCCGTTACTGAGAGGCCAGTATTAGATTGCGACGCACCACTGGGTGTTTACTGTAACCCTTGCAGCTTCATATTAACGATGAAACACAGAAATTGCATCGGGATTGAATATAGTAGGCACAATGCCGACTTACGTCCAGGGTGAGCAATGCTTGAAAGAGTCTGTATACGTGCCGTTACTGAGAGGCCAGTATTAGATTGCGACGAACCACTGGGTGTTTACTGTAACCCTTGGAGCTTCATATTGATGATGAAACACAGAAATTGCATCGGGATTGAATATAGTAGGCACAATGCCGACTTACGTCCAGGGGGAGTAATGCTTCAAACAGTCTGTATATGTGCCGTTACTGAGAGGCCACTATTAGGTTGCGACACACCACTGGGTGATTACTGTAACCCTTGGAGCTTCATATTGACGATGAAACACAGAAATTGCATCGGGATTGAATATAGTATGCACAATGCCGAGTTACGTCCAGGGGAGGTAATTCTTCAAACAGTCTGTATATGTGCCGTTACTGAGAGGCCAGTGTTAGATTGCGACGCACCACTGAGTGTTTACTGTAACACTTGGAGCTTCATATTCAAGATGAAACACAGAAATTGCATCAGGAATTAATATTGTCAGCATAATGCTGACTTTCGTCCAGGGGGAGTAATGTTTCAGACAGTCTGTATATGTGACGTTACTGAGAGGCCAGTATTAGATTGCAACGCACTACTGGGTGGTTACTGTAACCCTTGGAGCTTGATACTGACAATGAAACACAGAAATTGCATCTGGATTGAATATAGTAGGCACAATGCCGACTTACGTCCAGGGGGAGTAATGCTTCAAACAGTCTGTATATGTGCCGTTACTGAGAGGCCAGTATTAGATTGCGACGCACTACTAGGTGGTTACTGTAACCCTTGGAGCTTCATATTGACGATGAAACACAGAAATTGCATCTGGATTGAATATAGTATGCACAAAGCCGACTTACGTCCAGGGGGAGCAATGCTACAAACAATCTGTATATGTGCCGTTACTGAGAGCCAGTATTAGATTGCGACGCACCACTGGGTGTTTACTGTAACCCTTGGAGCTTCATATTCACGATGAAACACAGAAATTGCATCGGGATTGAATATAGTAAGCACAATGCAGACTTACGTCCAGGGGGAGCAATGCTTCAAACAGTCTGTATATGTGCCGTTACTGAGAGCCAGTATTAGATTGCGACGCACCACTGGGTGTTTACTGTAACCCTTGGAGCTTCATATTGACGATGAAACACAGAAATTGCATCGGGATTGAATATAGTAGGCACATTGCTGACTTACGTCCAGGGGGAGGAATGCTTCAAACAGTCTGTATACGTGCCGTCACTGGGAGGCCAGTATTAGATTGCGACGCACCAGTGGATGTTTACTGCAACCCTTGGAGCTTCATATTGACGATGAAACACAGAAATTGCATCGGGATTGAATATAGTAGGCACAATGCCGACTTACGTCCAGGGGGGTAATGCTTCAAACAGTCTGTATACGTGCCGTTACTGAGAGGCCAGTATTAGATTGCGACGCACCAATGGGTGATTACTGTAACCCTAGGAGCTTCATATTGGCGATGAAACACAGAAATTGAATCGGGATTGAATATAGTAGGCACAATGCCGACTTACGGCCAGAGGGAGCAATGCTTCAAACGGTCTGTATATGTGCCGTTACTGAGAGGCTAGTATTAGATTGCGACGCACTACTAGGTGGTTACTGTAACCCTTGGAGCTTCATATTGACGACGAAACACAGAAATTGCATCTGGATTGAATACAGTAGGCACAATGCTGACTTACGTCCAGGGGGAGTAATGCTTCAAACACTATGTATACGTGCCGTTACTGAGAGACCAGTATTACATTGCGACGCACCAATGGGTGTTTACTGTAACCCTTGGAGCTTCATATTGACGATGAAACACAGAAATTGCATCGGGATTGAATATAGTAGGCACAATGCAGACTTACGTCCAGGGGGAGCAATGCTTCAAACAGTCTGTATATGTGCCGTTACTGAGAGCCAGTATTAGATTGCGACGCACCACTAGGTGTTTACTGTAACCCTTGGAGCTTCATATTGACGATGAAACACAGAAATTGCATCGGGATTGAATATAGTAGGCACAATGCTGACTTACGTCCAGGGGGAGGAATGCTTCAAACAGTCTGTATACGTGCCGTCACTGGGAGGCCAGTATTAGATTGCGACGCACCAGTGGATGTTTACTGCAACCCTTGGAGCTTCATATTGACGATGAAACACAGAAATTGCATCGGGATTGAATATAGTAGGCACAATGCCGACTTACGTCCAGGGGGGTAATGCTTCAAACAGTCTGTATACGTTCCGTTACTGAGAGGTCAGTATTAGATTGCGACGCAACAATGGGTGATTACTGTAACCCTAGGAGCTTCATATTGGCGATGAAACACAGAAATTGAATCGGGATTGAATATAGTAGGCACAATGCCGACTTACGGCCAGGGGGAGCAATGCTTCAAACAGTCTGTATACATGCCGTTACTGACAGGCCAGTATTAGATTACGACGCACCAGTGGATGTTTACTGTAACCCTTGGAGCTTTATATTGAGGATGAAACACAGAAACTGCATCGGGATTGAATATAGTAGGCACAATGCCGACTTACGTCCAGGGCGAGTAATGCTTCGAACACTCTGTATACGTGCCGTTACTCAGAGGCCAGTATTAGATTGCGACGCACCAATGAGTGTTTACTGTAACCCTTGGAGCTTCATATTGACGATGAAACACAGAAATTGCATCGGGATTGAATATAGTAGGCACAATGCAGACTTACGTCCAGGGGGAGCAATGCTTCAAACAGTCTGTATATGTGCCGTTACTGAGAGCCAGTATTAGATTGCGACGCACCACTAGGTGTTTACTGTAACCCTTGGAGCTTCATAAGGACGATGAAACACAGAAATTGCATAGGGATTGAATATAGTAGGCACAATGCCGACTTACGTCCACGGGGAGTAATGCTTCAAAGAGTCTGCATATGTGCCGTTACTGAGAGGCCAGTATTAGATTGCGACGCACCACTGGGTGTTTACTGTAACCCTTGGAGCTTCATATTGCCGATGAAACACAGAAATTGCATCGGGATTGAATTTAGTAGGCAAATTGCTGACTTATGTATAGGGGGAGTAATGCTTCAAACAGTCTGTATATGTGCTGTTACTGAGAGACCAGTATTAGATTGCGGCGCACCAATGGGTATTTACTGTAACCCTTGGAGCTTCATAAGGACGATGAAACACAGAAATTGCATAGGGATAGAATATAGTAGGCACAATGCTGACTTACGTCCAGGGGGAGCAATGCTACAAACAGTCTGTATATGTGCCGTTACTGAGAGGCCACTATTAGGTTGCGACGCACCACTGGGTGATTACTGTAACCCTTGGGGCTTCATATTGACGATGAAACACAGAAATTGCATCGGGATTGAATATAGTATGCACAATGCCGACTTACGTCCAGGGGGAGTAATTCTTCAGTCTGTATATGTGCCGTTACTGAGAGGCCACAATTAGATTGCGACGCTCCACTGAGAGTTTACTGTAACACTTGGACCTTCATATTCAAGATGAAACACAGAAATTGCATCAGGAATTAATATAGTCAGCATAATGCTGACTTACGTCCAGGGGGAGTAATGTTTCAGACAGTCTGTATATGTGACGTTACTGAGAGGCGAGTATTAGATTGCGACGCACCACTGGGTGTTTACTGTAACCCTTGGAGCTTCATATTGACGATGAAACACAGAAATTGCATATGGAATGAATATAGTAGGCACAATGCCGACTTACGTCCAGGGGAAGTAATGCTTCAAACAGTTTGTATATGTGCCGTTACTGAGAGGCCAGTATTAGATTGCAACGCACTACTGGGTGGTTACTGTAACCCTTGGAGCTTCTTATTAACGATGGAACACAGAAATTGCTTCCGGAATGAATATAGTAGGCACAATGCTAACTTACGTCCAGGGGGAGTAATGCTTCAAACACTATGTATACATGCCGTTTCTGAGAGACCAGTATTAGATTGCGACGCACCAATGGGTGTTTACTGTAACCCTTGGAGCTTCATATTGACGATGAAACACAGAAATTGCATCGGGATTGAATATAGTAGGCAAATTGCTGACTTATGTCTAGGGGGAGTAATGCTTCAAACAGTCTGTATATGTGCTGTTACTGAGAGACCAGTATTAGATTGCGACGCACCAATGGGTGTTTACTGTAACCCTTGGAGCTTCATAAGGTCGATGAAACACAGAAATTGCATCGGGATTGAATATAGTAGGCACAAAGCCGACTTACGTCCAGAGGGAGCAATGCTACAAACAATCTGTATACGTGCCGTCATTGAGAGTCCAGTATTAGATTCCGACGCATCACTGAGTGTTTACTGTAACACTTGGAGCTTCATATTGAAGATGAAACACAGAAATTGCATCAGGATTTAATATAGTCAGCATAATTCTGACTTACGTGTAGGGGAAGTAATGCTTCACACAGTCTTTATATGTGCCGTTACTGAGAGGCCTCTATTAGTTTGCGACGCACCACTGGGTGATTACTGTAACACTTGGAGCTTCATATTGACGATGAAACTCAGAAATTGCATCGGGATTGAATATAGTATGCACAATGCCGAATTACGTCCAGCGGGAGTAATTCTTCAAACAGTCTGTATATGTGCCGCTACTGAGAGGCCAGTATTAGATTGCGACGCACCACTGAGTGTTTACTGTAACACTTGGAGCTTCATATTGAAAACGAAACACAGATATTGCATCAGGATTTAATATAGTCAGCATAATGCTGACTTACGTCCAGGGGGAGTAATGCTTCAGACAATCTGTATATGTGACGTTACTGAGAGGCCAGTATTAGATTGCGACGCACCACTGGGTGTTTACTGTAACCCTTGGAGCTTCATATTGACGATGAAACACAGAAATTGCATCGGGATTGAATATAGTATGCACAATGCCGACTTACGTCCAGGGGAAGTACTGCTTCAAACAGTCTGTATATGTGCCGTTACTGAGAGGCCAGTATTAGATTGCGACGCACTACTGGGTGGTTACTGTAACCCTTGGAGCTTCATAAGGACGATGAAACACAGAAATTGCATCGGGATTGGATATAGTATGCACAATGCCGACTTACGTCCAGGGGAAGTAATTCTTCAAACAGTCTGTATATGTGCCGTTACTGAGAGGCCAGTTTTAGATTGCGACGCACCACTGAGTGTTTTCTGTAACACTTGGAGCTTCTTATTGAAGATGAAACACAGAAATTGCATCAGGATTTAATATAGTCAGCATAATGCTGACTTACGTCCAGGGGGAGTAATGCTACAGACAGTCTGTATATGAGACGTTACTGAGAGGCCAGTATTAGATTGCAACGCACCACTGGGTGTTTACTGTAACCCTTGGAGCTTCACATTGACGATGAAACACAGAAATTGAATCGGGATTGAATATAGTAGGCACAATGCCGACTTACGTCCAGGGGGAGTAATGCTTCGAACACTCTGTATACGTGCCGTTACTCAGAGGCCAGTATTAGATTGCGACGCACCAATGAGTGTTTACTGTAACCCTTGGATCTTCATATTGACGATGAAACACAGAAATTGCATCGGGATTGAATGTAGTATTCACAATGCCGACTTATGTCCAGGGAGAGTAATGCTTCAAAGAGTCTGTATATGTGCCGTTACTGAGAGGCCAGTATTAGATTGCGACGCACCACTGGGTGTATACTGTAACCCTTGGAGCTTCATAAGGACGATGAAACACAGAAATTGCATCGGGATTGAATATAGTAGGCACAATGCCGACATCCGTCCAGGTGATGTAATGCTTCAAACTGTCTGTATATGTGCCGCTACTGAGAGGCCAGTATTAGATTTCGACGCACCACTGGGTCTTTACTGTAACCCTTGGAGCTTCATATTGACGATGAAACACAGAAATTGCATTGGGATTGAATATAGTAGGCACAATGCAGACTTACGTCCAAGGGGAGTAATGCTTCAAACAATCTGTGTATGTGCCATTACTGAGAGGCCAGTAGTAGATTGCGACGCACCACTGGGTGTTTACTGTAACCCTTGGAGCTTCATATTGACGATGAAACACAGAAATTGCATCGGGATTGAATATAGTAAGCACAATGCTGACTTACGTCCAGGGGGAGTAATGCTTCAAACAGTCTGTATACGTGCCGTCACTGGGAGGCCAGTATTAGATTGCGACGCACCAGTGGATGTTTACTGCAACCCTTGGAGCTTCATATTGACGATGAAACACAGAAATTGCATCGGGATTGAATATAGTAGGCACAATGCCGACTTACGTCCAGGGGGGTAATGCTTCAAACAGTCTGTATACGTGCCGTTACTGAGAGGCCAGTATTAGATTGCGACGCACCAATGGGTGATTACTGTAACCATAGGAGCTTCATATTGGCGATGAAACACAGAAATTGAATCGGGATTGAATATAGTAGGCACAATGCCGACTTACGTCCAGGGGGAGCAATGCTTCAAACAGTCTGTATATGTGCCGTTACTGAGAGCCAGTATTAGATTGCGACGCACCACTGGGTCTTTACTGTAACCCTTGGAGCTTCATATTGACGATGAAACACAGAAATTGCATCGGGATTGAATATAGTAGGCACAATGCAGACTTACGTGTAGGGGGAGTAATGCTTTAGACAGTCTGCATATGTGCCGTTACTGAGAGGCCAGCATTAGATTGCGACGCACCACTGGGTGTTTACCGTAACCCTTGGAGCTTCATATTGACGATGAAACACAGAAATTGCATCGGGATTAAATATAATAGGCACAATGCCGACTTACGTCCAGTGGGAGTAATGCTTCAAACAGACTGTATACATGCCGTTACTGACAGGCCAGTATTAGATTACGACGCACCTGTGGATGTTTACTGTAACCCTTGGAGCTTCATATTGACGATGAAACACAGAAATTGCATCGGGATTGAATATAGTAGGCACAATGCCGACTTACGTCCAGGGAGAGTAATGCTTCAAAGAGTCTGTATATGTGCCGTTACTGAGAGGCCAGTATTAGATTGCGACGCACCACTGGGTGTTTACTGTAACCCTTGCAGCTTCATATTAACGATGAAACACAGAAATTGCATCGGGATTTAATATAGTAGGCACAATGCCGACTTACGTCCAGGGGGAGTAATGCTTCAAACAGTCTCTATATGTGCCGTTACTGAGAGACCAGTATTAGATTGCGACGCACCAATGGGTGTTTACTGTAACCCTTGGAGCTTCATAAGGTCGATGAAACACAGAAATTGCATCGGGATTGAATATAGTAGGCACAATGCTGACCTACGTCCAGGGGGAGCAATGCTACAAACAGTCTGTATACGTGCCGTTACTGAGAGTCCAGTATTAGTTTGCGACGCACCTTTGGGTGTTTACTGTAACCCTTGGAGCTTCATATTGATGATGAAACACAGAAATAGCATCGGGATTGAATATAGTATGCACAATGCCGATTTACGTCCAGGGGGAGTAATTCTTCAAACAGTCTGTATATGTGCCGTTACTGAGAGGCCAGTATTAGATTGTGACGCACCACAGAGTGTTTACTGTAACACTTGGAGCTTCATATTCAAGATGAAACACAGAAATTGCATCAGGAATTAATATAGTCAGCATAATGCTGACTTACGTCCAGGGGGAGTAATGTTTCAGACAGTCTGTATATGTGACGTTACTGAGAGGCCAGTATTAGATTGCGACGCACCACTGGGTGTTTACTGTAACCCTTGGAGCTAAATATTGACGATGTAACACAGAAATTGCAACGGGATTGAATATAGTAGGCACAATGCCGACTTACGTCCAGGGGAAATAATGCTTCAAACAGTCTGTATATGTGCCGTTACTGAGAGGCAGGTATTAGAATGCAACGCACTACTGGGTGGTTACTGTAACCCTTGGAGCTTCATATTGACGATGAAACACAGAAATCGCATCGGGATTGAATATAGTAGCCACAATGCTGACTTACGTCCAGGGGGAGTAATACTTCAAACAGTCTGTAAACGTGCCGTCACTGGGAGGCCAGTTTTAGATTGCGACGCACCAGTGGACGTTTACTGCAACCCTTGGAGCTTCATATTGACAATGAAACACAGAAATTGCATCGGGATTGAATATAGTAGGCACAATGCCGACTTACGTCCAGGGGGGTAATGCTTCAAAACAGTCTGTATACGTGCCGTTACTGAGAGGCCAGTATTAGCTTGCGACGCACCAATGGGTGATTACTGTAACCCTAGGAGCTTCATATTGGCGATGAAACACAGAAATTGAATCGGGATTGAATATAGTAGGCACAATGCCGACTTACGTCCAGGGGGAGCAATGGTTCAAACAGTCTGTATATGTGCCGTTACTGAGAGCCAGTATTAGATTGCGACGCACCGCTGGGTCTTTACTGTAACCCTTGGAGCTTCATATTGACGATGAAACACAGAAATTGCATCGGGATTGAATATAGTAGGCACAATGCAGACTTACGTGTAGGGGGAGTAATGCTTTAGACAGTCTGTATATGTGCCGTTACTGAGAGGCCAGTATTAGATTGCGACGCACCACTGGGTGTTTACTGTAACCCTTGGAGCTTCATATTGACGATGAAACACAGAAATTGCATCGGGATTAAATATAGTAGGCACAATGCCGACTTACGTCCAGTGGGAGTAATGCTTCAAACAGTCTGTATACATGCCGCTACTGACAGGCCAGTATTAGATTTCGACGCACAAGTGGATGTTAACTGTAACCCTTGGAGCTTCATATTGACGATGAAACACAGAAATTGAATCGGGATTGAATATAGTAGGCACAATGCCGACGTACGTCCAGGGGGAGTAATGCTTCGAACACCCTGTATAGGTGTCGTTACTCAGAGGCCAGTATTAGATTGCGACGCACCAAAGAGTGTTTACTGTAACCCTTGGAGCTTCATATTGACGATGAAACACAGAAATTGCATCGGGATTGAATATAGTATGCACAATGCCGACTTACGTCCAAGGAGAGTAATGCTTCAAAGAGTCTGTATATGTGCCGTTACTGAGAGGCCAGTATTAGATTGCGACGCACCACTGGGTGTTTACTGTAACCTTTGGAGCTTCATATTGACGACGAAACACAGAAATTGAATCGGGATTGAATATAGTAGGCAAATTGCTGACTTATGTCTAGGGGGAGTAATGCTTCAAACAGTCTGTATATGTGCCGTTACTGATAGGCCAGTATTAGATTGTGACGCACCACTGGGTGTTTACTGTAACCCTTGCAGCTTCATATTAACGATGAAACACAGAAATTGCATCGGGATTGAATATAGTAGGCACAATGCCGACTTACGTCCAGGGGGAGCAATGCTTGAAAGAGTCTGTATACGTGCCGTTACTGAGAGGCCAGTATTAGATTGCGACGCACCAATGGGTGTTTGCTGTAACCCTTGGAGCTTCATAAGGACGATGAAACAACGAAATTGCATCGGGATTGAATATAGTAGGCACAATGCTGACTTACGTCCAGGGGAGCAATGCTACAAACAGTCTGTATACGTGCCGTTACTGAGAGTCCAGTATTAGATTGCGACGCACCATTGGGTGTTTACTGTAACCCTTGGAGCTTCATATTGATGATGAAACACAGAAATTGCATCGGGATTGAATATAGTAGGCACAATGCCGACTTACGTCCAGGGGGAGTAATGCTTCAAACAGTCTGTATATGTGCCGTTACTGAGAGGCCACTATTAGGTTGCGACGCACCACTGGGTGATTACTGTAACCCTTGGAGCTTCATATTGACGATGAAACACAGAAATTGCATCAGGATTTAATATAGTCAGCATATTGCTAACTTACGTCCAGGGGGAGTAATGCTTCAGACAGTCTGTATATGTGACGATACTGAGAGGCCAGTATTAGATTGCGACGCACCACTGGGTGTTTACTGTAACCCTTGCAGCCTCATATTGACGATGAAACACAGAAATTGCATCGGGATTGAATATAGTAGGCACAATGCCGACTTACGTCTAGGGGAAGTAATGCTTCAAACTGTCTGTGTATGTGCCGTTACTGAGAGGCCAGTAATAGATTGCGACGCACTACTGGGTGGTTAATGTAACCCTTGGAGCTTCATATTGACGATGAAACACAGAAATTGCATCTGGATTGAATATAGTAGGCACAATGCCGACTTACGTCCAGGAGGAGTAATGCTTCAAACAATCTGTATATGTGCCGTTACTGAGAGGCCAGTAGTAGATTGCGACGCACTACTGGGTGGTTACTGTAACCCTTGGAGCTTCATATTGACGATGAGAGACAGAATTTGCATCTGGATTGAATATAGTAGGCACAATGCCGACTTACGTCCAGGGGGAGTAATGCTTCAAACACTATGTATACGTGCCGTTACTGAGAGACCAGTATTAGATTGCGACGCACCAATGGGTGTTTACTGTAACCCTTGGAGCTTCATATTGACGTAGAAACACAGAAATTGCATCGGGATTGAATATAGTAGGCACAATGCCGACTTACGTCCAGGAGGAGTAACGCTTCAAACAGTCTGTATATGTGCCGCTACTGAGAGGCCAGTAGTAGATTCCGACGCACTACTGGGTGGTTAATGTAACCCTTGGAGTGTCATATTGACGATGAAACACAGAAATTGCATCTGGATTGTATACAGTAGGCACAATGCCTACTTACGCGTAGGAGGAGTAATGCTTCAAACAGTCTGTATATGTGCCGTTACTGAGAGGCCAGTAGTAGATTGCGACGCACTACTGGGTGGTTACTGTAACCCTTGGAGCTTCATATTGACGATGAAACACAGAAATTGCATCTGCATTGAATATAGTAGGCACAATGCCGACTTACGTCCAGGGGGAGTAATGCTTCAAACACTATGTATACGTGCCGTTACTGAGAGGCCAGTATTAGGTTGCGACGCACCAATGGGTGTTTACAGTAACCCTTGGAGATTCATATTGACGATGAAACACAGAAATTGCATCTGGATTGAATATAGTAGGCACAATGCCGACTTACGTCCAGGGGGAGTAATGCTTCAAACACTATGTATACGTGCCGTTACTGAGAGGCCAGTATTAGGTTGCGACGCACCAATGGGTGTTTACTGTAACCCTTGGAGCTTCATATTGACGATGAAACACAGAAATTGCATCTGGATTGAATATAGTAGGCACAATGCCGACTTACGTCCAGGAGGAGTAATGCTTCAAACAGTCTGTATATGTGCCGTTACTGAGAGGCCAGTAGTAGATTGCGACGCACTACTGGGTGGTTACTGTAACCCTTGGAGCTTCATATTGACGATGAAACACAGAAATTGCATCTGCATTGAATATGGTAGGCACAATGCCGACTTACGTCCAGGGGGAGTAATGCTTCAAACACTATGTATACGTGCCGTTACTGAGAGGCCAGTATTAGGTTGCGACGCACCAATGGGTGTTTACAGTAACCCTTGGAGATTCATATTGACGATGAAACACAGAAATTGCATCTGGATTGAATATAGTAGGCACAATGCTGATTTACGTCCAGGGGGAGTAATGCTTCAAACACTATGTATACGTGCCGTTACTGAGAGGCCAGTATTAGGTTGCGACGCACCAATGGGTGTTTACTGTAGCCCTTGGAGCTTCATATTGACGATGAATCACAGAAATTGCATCGGGATTGAATATAGTAGGCACAATGCCGACTTACGTCCAGGGGGAGTAATGCTTCAAACACTATGTATACGTGCCGTTACTGAGAGGCCAGTATTAGGTTGCGACGCACCAATGGGTGTTTACTGTAACCCTTGGAGCTTCATATTGACGATGAAACACAGAAATTGCATCTGGATTGAATATAGTAGGCACAATGCCGACTTACGTCCAGGAGGAGTAATGCTTCAAACAGTCTGTATATGTGCCGTTACTGAGAGGCCAGTAGTAGATTGCGACGCACTACTGGGTGGTTAATGTAACCCTTGGAGCTTCATATTGACGATGAAACACAGATATTGCATCTGGATTGAATACAGTAGGCACAATGCCGACTTACGTCCAGGAGGAGTAATGCTTCAAACAGTCTGTATATGTGCCGTCACTGAGAGGCCAGTAGTAGATTGCGACGCACCACTGGGTGGTTACTGTAACCCTTGGAGCTTCATATTGACGATGAAACACAGAAATTGCATCTGCATTGAATATAGTAGGCACAATGCCGACTTACGTCCAGGGGGAGTAATGCTTCAAACACTATGTATACGTGCCGTTACTGAGAGACCAGTATTAGATTGCGACGCACCAATGGGTGTTTACTGTAACCCTTGGAGCTTCATATTGACGATGAAACACAGAAATTGCATCTGCATTGAATATAGTAGGCACAATGCCGACTTACGTCCAGGGGGAGTAATGCTTCAAACACTATGTATACGTGCCGTTACTGAGAGGCCAGTATTAGGTTGCGACGCACCAATGGGTGTTTACTGTAACCCTTGGAGCTTCATATTGACGATGAATCACAGAAATTGCATCTGGATTGAATATAGTAGGCACAATGCCGACTTACGTCCAGGAGGAGTAATGCTTCAAACAGTCTGTATATGTGGGGTTACTGAGAGGCCAGTAGTAGATTGCGACGCACTACTGGGTGGTTACTGTAACCCTTGGAGCTTCATATTGACGATGAAACACAGAAATTGCATCTGCATTGAATATAGTAGGCACAATGCCGACTTACGTCCAGGGGGAGTAATGCTTCAAACACTATGTATACGTGCCGTTACTGAGAGACCAGTATTAGATTGCGACGCACCAATGGGTGTTTACTGTAACCCTTGGAGCTTCATATTGACGATGAAACACAGAAATTGCATCTGCATTGAATATAGTAGGCACAATGCCGACTTACGTCCAGGAGGAGTAATGCTTCAAACACTATGTATACGTGCCGTTACTGAGAGGCCAGTATTAGATTGCGACGCACCAATGGGTGTTTACTGTAACCCTTGGAGCTTCATATTGACGATGAAACACAGAAATTGCATCTGGATTGAATATAGTAGGCACAATGCCGACTTACGTCCAGGAGGAGTAATGCTTCAAACACTATGTATACGTGCCGTTACTGAGAGGCCAGTAGTAGATTGCGACGCACTACTGGGTGGTTACTGTAACCCTTGGAGCTTCATATTGACGATGAAACACAGAAATTGCATCTGCATTGAATATAGTAGGCACAATGCCGACTTACGTCCAGGGGGAGTAATGCTTCAAACACTATGTATACGTGCCGTTACTGAGAGACCAGTATTAGATTGCGACGCACCAATGGGTGTTTACTGTAACCCTTGGAGCTTCATATTGACGATGAAACACAGAAATTGCATCTGCATTGAATATAGTAGGCACAATGCCGACTTACGTCCAGGGGGAGTAATGCTTCAAACACTATGTATACGTGCCGTTACTGAGAGGCCAGTATTAGGTTGCGACGCACCAATGGGTGTTTACTGTAACCCTTGGAGCTTCATATTGACGATGAAACACAGAAATTGCATCTGGATTGAATATAGTAGGCACAATGCCGACTTACGTCCAGGAGGAGTAATGCTTCAAACAGTCTGTATATGTGCCGTCACTGAGAGGCCAGTAGTAGATTGCGACGCACTACTGGGTGGTTACTGTAACCCTTGGAGCTTCATATTGACGATGAAACACAGAAATTGCATCTGCATTGAATATAGTAGGCACAATGCCGACTTACGTCCAGGGGGAGTAATGCTTCAAACACTATGTATACGTGCCGTTACTGAGAGACCAGTATTAGATTGCGACGCACCAATGGGTGTTTACTGTAACCCTTGGAGCTTCATATTGACGATGAAACACAGAAATTGCATCTGCATTGAATATAGTAGGCACAATGCCGACTTACGTCCAGGGGGAGTAATGCTTCAAACACTATGTATACGTGCCGTTACTGAGAGGCCAGTATTAGGTTGCGACGCACCAATGGGTGTTTACTGTAACCCTTGGAGCTTCATATTGACGATGAAACACAGAAATTGCATCTGCATTGAATATAGTAGGCACAATGCCGACTTACGTCCAGGGGGAGTAATGCTTCAAACACTATGTATACGTGCCGTTACTGAGAGGCCAGTATTAGGTTGCGACGCACCAATGGGTGTTTACTGTAACCCTTGGAGCTTCATATTGACGATGAAACACAGAAATTGCATCTGGATTGAATATAGTAGGCACAATGCTGATTTACGTCCAGGGGGAGTAATGCTTCAAACACTATGTATACGCGCCGTTACTGAGAGGCCAGTATTAGGTTGCGACGCACCAATGGGTGTTTACTGTAGCCCTTGGAGCTTCATATTGACGATGAAACACAGAAATTGCATCGGGATTGAATATAGTAGGCACAATGCCGACTTACGTCCAGGGGGAGTAATGCTTCAAACACTATGTATACGTGCCGTTACTGAGAGGCCAGTATTAGGTTGCGACGCACCAATGGGTGTTTACTGTAACCCTTGGAGCTTCATATTGACGATGAAACACAGAAATTGCATCGGGATTGAATATAGTAGGCACAATGCCGACTTACGTCCAGGAGGAGTAATGCTTAAACAGTCTGTATTTGTGCCGTTACTGAGAGGCCAGTAGTAGATTGCGACGCACTACTGGGTGGTTAATGTAACCCTTGGAGCTTCTTATTGACGATGAAACACAGAAATTGCATCTGGATTGAATACAGTAGGCACAATGCCGACTTACGTCCAGGAGGAGTAATGCTTCAAACAGTCTGTATATGTGCCGTTACTGAGAGGCCAGTAGTAGATTGCGACGCACTACTGGGTGGTTACTGTAACCCTTGGAGCTTCATATTGACGATGAAACACAGAAATTGCATCTGCATTGAATATAGTAGGCACAATGCCGACTTACGTCCAGGGGGAGTAATGCTTCAAACACTATGTATACGTGCCGTTACTGAGAGGCCAGTATTAGGTTGCGACGCACCAATGGGTGTTTACTGTAACCCTTGGAGCTTCATATTGACGATGAAACACAGAAATTGCATCTGGATTGAATATAGTAGGCACAATGCCGACTTACGTCCAGGAGGAGTAATGCTTCAAACAGTCTGTATATGTGCCGTTACTGAGAGGCCAGTAGTAGATTGCGACGCACTACTGGGTGGTTAATGTAACCCTTGGAGCTTCATATTGACGATGAAACACAGATATTGCATCTGGATTGAATACAGTAGGCACAATGCCGACTTACGTCCAGGAGGAGTAATGCTTCGAACAGTCTGTATATGTGCCGTCACTGAGAGGCCAGTAGTAGATTGCGACGCACTACTGGGTGGTTACTGTAGCCCTTGGAGCTTCATATTGACGATGAAACACAGAAATTGCATCTGCATTGAATATAGTAGGCACAATGCCGACTTACGTCCAGGGGGAGTAATGCTTCAAACACTATGTATACGTGCCGTTACTGAGAGACCAGTATTAGATTGCGACGCACCAATGGGTGTTTACTGTAACCCTTGGAGCTTCATATTGACGATGAAACACAGAAATTGCATCTGCATTGAATATAGTAGGCACAATGCCGACTTACGTCCAGGGGGAGTAATGCTTCAAACACTATGTATACGTGCCGTTACTGAGAGACCAGTATTAGGTTGCGACGCACCAATGGGTGTTTACTGTAACCCTTGGAGCTTCATATTGACGATGAAACACAGATATTGCATCTGGATTGAATATAGTAGGCACAATGCCGACTTACGTCCAGGAGGAGTAATGCTTCAAACAGTCTGTATATGTGGGGTTACTGAGAGGCCAGTAGTAGATTGCGACGCACTACTGGGTGGTTAATGTAACCCTTGGAGCTTCATATTGACGATGAAACACAGAAATTGCATCTGGATTGAATATAGTAGGCACAATGCCGACTTACGTCCAGGAGGAGTAATGCTTCAAACAGTCTGTATATGTGCCGTTACCGAGAGGCCAGTAGTAGATTGCGACGCACTACTGGGTGGTTACTGTAACCCTTGGAGCTTCATATTGACGATGAAACACAGAAATTGCATCTGGATTGAATATAGTAGGCACAATGCCGACTTACGTCCAGGAGGAGTAATGCTTCAAACAGTCTGTATATGTGCCGTTACTGAGAGGCTAGTAGTAGATTGCGACGCACTAATGGGTGGTTAATGTAACCCTTGGAGCTTCATATTGACGATGAAACACAGAAATTGCATCGGGATTGAATATAGAAGGCACAATGCCGACTTACGTCCAGGAGGAGTAATGCTTCAAACAGTCTGTATATGTGCCGTTACTGAGAGGCCAGTAGTAGATTGCGACGCACTACTGGGTGATTACCGTAACCCTTGAAGCTTCATATTGACGATGAAACACAAAAATTGCATCTGGATTGAATATAGTAGGCACACTGCTGACTTACGTCCAGGGGGAGTAATGCTTCAAACACTATGTATACGTGCCGTTACTGAGAGACCAGTATTAGATTGCGACGCACTACTGGGTGGTTACTGTAACACTTGGAGCTTTATATTGACGATGAAACACAGAAATTGTATCGGGATTAAATATAGTATGCACAATGCCGACTTATGTCCAGGGAGAGTAATGCCTCAAACACTATGTATACGTGCCGTTACTGAGAGACCAGTATTAGCTTGCGACGCACCAATGGGTGTTTACTGTAAATCTTGGAGCTTGATATTGACGATGAAACACAGATATTGCATCGGGATTAAATATAGTATGCACAATGCCGACTTACGTCCAGGGGAAGTAATTCTTCAATCAGTCTGTATATGTGCCGTTACTGAGAGGCCAGTTTTAGATTGCGACGCACCACTGAGTGTTTACTGTAACACTTGGAGCTTCTTACTGAAGATGAAACACGGAAATTGCATCAGGATTTAATATAGTCAGCATAATGCTGACTTACGTCCACGGGGAGTAATGCTTCAGACAGTCTGTATATGTGACGTTACTGAGAGGCCAGTATTAGATTGCGACGCACCACTGGGTGTTTACTGTAACCCTTGGAGCTTCATATTGACGATGAAATACAGAAATTCCATCGGGATTGAATATAGTAGGCACAATGCTGACTTACGTCCAGGGGAAATAATGCTTCAAACAGTCTGTATATGTGCCGTTACTGAGAGGCCAGTATTAGATTGCGACGCACCAATGGGTGTTCACTGTAACCCTTGGAGCTTCATAAGGACGATGAAACACAGAAATTGCATCTGGATTAAATATACTAGGCACAAAGCCGACTTACGTCCAGGGGGAACAATGCTACAAACACTCTCTATACGTGCCGTTACTGAGAGTCCTGTATTAGATTGCGACGCACCACTGCGTGATTACTGTAACCCTTGGAGCTTCATATTGACGATGAAACACAGAAATTGCATCGGGATTGAATATAGTAGGCACAATGCCGACTTTCGTCCAGGGGGAGTAATGCTTCAAACAGTCTGTATACGTGCCGGTACTGAGTGGCCAGTATTAGATTGCGACGCACCACTGGGAGTTTACAGTAACCCTTGGAGCTTCATATTGACGATGAAACACAGAAATTGCATCGGGATTGATAATAGTAAGGACAATCCTGACTTACGTCCAGGGGGAGTGTTGCTTCAAACAGTCTGTATATGTGCCGTTACTGAGAGGCCAGTATTAGATTGCGACGCACCACTGGTTGGAGCTTCATATTGACGATAAAACATAGAAATTGCATCGGGATTGAATATAGTAGGCACAATGCCGACTTACGTCCAAAGGGAGTAATGCTTCAAACAGTCTGTATACATGCCGTTACTGACAGGCCAGAATTAGATTACGACGCACCAGTGGATGTTTACTGTAACCCTTTGAGCTTCATATTGACGATGAAACACAGAAATTGCATCTGCATTGAATATAGTAGGCACAATGCTGACTTACGTTCAGGGGCAGTAATGCTTCAAACAGTCTGTATATGTGCCCTCACTGAGAGGCCAGTATGAGATAGCGGCGCACCACTGGGTGTTTACTGTAACCCTTGGAGCTTCATATTGACGATGAAACACAGAAATTGCATCGGGATTGAATATAGTAGGCACAATGCCGACTTACGTCCAGGGGGAGTAATTCTTCAAACAGTCTGTATATGTGCCGTTACTGAGAGGCCAGTATTAGATTGCAACGCACCACTGGGTGTTTACTGTAACCCTTGGAGCTTCATATTGCCTATGAAACACAGAAATTGCATCGGGATTGAATATAGTCGACATAATGCTGACTTACGTCCAGGGGGAATAATGCTTCAATCAGACTGTATATGTGATGTTTTTGAGATTCCAGTATTAGATTTCGACGCACCACTGGGTGTTTACTGTAACCCTTGGAGCTTCATATTGACGATGAAACACAGAAATTGCATCGGGATTGAATATAGTAGGCACAATGCCGACTTACATCCAGGGGGAGTAATGCTTCAAAGAGTCTGTATATGTGCCGTTACTGAGAGGCCAGTATTAGATTGCGACGCACCACTAGGTGTTTACTGTAACCCTTGGAGCTTCATATTGACGATGAAACACAGAAATTGCATCGGGATTGAATATAGTAGGCACAATGCCGACATACGTCCAGGGGGAGTAATGCTTCGAACACTCTGTATACATGCCGTTACTCAGAGGCCAGTATTAGATTGCGACGCACCATTGGGTGTTTACTGTAACCCTTGGAGCTTCATATTGACGATGAAACACAGAAATTGCATCGGGATTGAATATAGTAGGCACAATGCCGACTTACGTCCAGGGGGAGTAATGCTTCAAACAGTCTGTATATGTGCCGTTACTGAGAGGCCATTATTAGGTTGCGACGCACCACTGGGTGATTACTGTAACCCTTGGAGCTTCATATTGACGATGAAACACAGAAATTGCATCGGGTTTGAATATAGTAGGCACAATGCTGACTTACGTCCAGTGGGAGTAATGCTTAAAACAGTCTGTATACGTGCCGTTACTAAGAGACCAGTATTAGATTGCGACGCACCAATGGGTGTTTACTGTAACCCTTGGAGCTTCATATTGACGATGAAACACAGAAATTGCGTCGGGATTGAATATAGTAGGCACAATGCCGACTGACGTCCAGGGGGAGTATTGCTTCAAAGAGTCTCTATACGTGACGTTACTGAGAGGCCAGTATTAGATTGCGACGCACCACTGGGTGTTTACTGTAACCCTTGGAGCTTCATAATGACGATGAAACACAGAAATTGCATCGGGATTGAATATAGTAGGCACAAAGCCAACTTACGTCCAGGGGGAGCAATGCTTCTAATAGTCTGTATACGTGCCGTTACTAAGTGGCCAGTATTAGATTGCGACGCACCAATGGGTGTTTACTGTAACCATTGGAGCTTCATATTGACGATGAAACACAGAAATTGCATCGGGATTGAATATAGTAGGCACAATGCCGACTTACGTCCAGGGGGAGCAATGCTTGAAACAGTCTGTATACGTGCCGTTACTAAGAGCCAAGTATTAGATTGCGACGCACCAATGGGTGTTTACTGTAACCCTTGGAGCTTCATATTGACGATGAAACACAGAAATTGCATCGGGATTGATCATAGTAGGCACAATGCCGACTTACGTCCAGGGGGAGTAATGCTTCAAATATTCTGTATATGTGCCGTTACTGAGAGGCCAGTATTAGATTGCAACGCACCACTGGGTGTTTACTGTAACCCTTGGAGCTTCATATTGACTATGAAACACAGAAATTGCATCGGGATTGAATATAGTCGGCATAATGCTGACTTACGTCCAGGGGGAATAATGCTTCAATCAGTCTGTATATGTGATGTTATTGAGAGGCTAGTATTAGATTGCGACGCACCACTGGGTGTTTACTGTAACCCTTGGAGCTTCATATTGACGATGAAACACAGAAATTGCATCGGGATTGAATATAGTAGGCACAATGCCGACTTACGTCCAGGGGGAGTAATGCTTCAAACAGTCTGTATATGTGCCGTTACTGAGAGGCCAGTATGAGATAGCGACGCACCACTGGGTGTTTACTGTAACCCTTGGAGCTTCATATTGACGATGAAACACAGAAATTGCATCGGGATTGAATATAGTAGGCACAATGCCGACTTACGTCCAGGGGGAGTAATTCTTCAAACAGTCTGTATATGTGCCGTTACTGAGAGGCCAGTATTAGATTGCAACGCACCACTGGGTGTTTACTGTAACCCTTGGAGCTTCATATTGACGATGAAACACAGAAATTGCATCGGGATTGAATATAGTAGGCACAATGCCGACTTACGTCCAGGGGGAGCAATGCTTGAAACAGTCTGTATACGTGCCGTTACTAAGAGCCAAGTATTAGATTGCGACGCACCAATGGGTGTTTACTGTAACCATTGGAGCTTCATATTGACGATGAAACACAGAAATTGCATCGGGATTGAATATAGTAGGCACAATGCCGACTTACGTCCAGGGGGAGCAATGCTTGAAACAGTCTGTATACGTGCCGTTACTAAGAGCCAAGTATTACATTGCGACGCACCAATGGGTGTTTACTGTAACCCTTGGAGCTTCATATTGACGATGAAACACAGAAATTGCATCGGGATTGATCATAGTAGGCACAATGCCGACTTACGTCCAGGGGGAGTAATGCTTCAAATATTCTGTATACGTGCCGTCACTGAGAGGCCAGTATTAGATTACGACGCACCAGTGAATGTCTATTGCTCCCTTGGAGCTTCATATTGACGATGAAACACAGACATTGCATCGGTATTTAATAGAGTAGGCACAATGCCGACTTACGTCCAGGGGGAGTGTTGCTTCAAACAGTCTGTATATGTGCCGTTACTGAGAGGCCAGTATTAGATTTCGACGAACCAGTGGACGTTTACTGTAACCCTTGGAGCTTCATATTGACGATGAAACACAGACATTGCATCGGTATTTAATATAGTAGGCACAATGCTGACTTACGTCCAGGGGGAGTAATGCTTCAAACAGTCTGTATACATGCCGTTACTGACAGACCAGTATTAGATTACGACGCACCATTGGATGTTTACTGTAACCCTTGGAGCCTCATATTGACGATGAAACACAGAAATTGCATCGGGATTGAATATAGTAGGCATAATGCCGACTTACGTCCAGAGGGAGTAATGCTTCAAACAGTCTGTATATGTGCCGTTACTGAGAGGCCAGTATTAGATTGCGACGCACCACTGCGTGATTACTGTAACCCTTGGAGCTTCATATTGACGATGAAACACAGAAATTGCATCGGGATTGAATATAGTAGGCACAATGCCGACTTACGTCCAGGGGGAGTAATGCTTCAAACAGTCTGTATATGTGCCGTTACTGAGAGGCCAGTATGAGATAGCGACGCACCACTGGGTGTTTGCTGTAACCCTTGGAGCTTCATATTGACGATGAAACACAGAAATTGCATCGGGATTGAATATAGTAGGCACAATGCCGACTTACGTCCAGGGGGAGTAATTCTTCAAACAGTCTGTATATGTGCCGTTACTGAGAGGCCAGTATTAGATTGCAACGCACCACTGGGTGTTTACTGTAACCCTTGGAGCTTCATATTGACTATGAAACACAGAAATTGCATCGGGATTGAATATAGTCGGCATAATGCTGACTTACGTCCAGGGGGAATAATGCTTCAATCAGTCTGTATATGTGATGTTATTGAGAGGCTAGTATTAGATTGCGACGCACCACTGGGTGTTTACTGTAACCCTTGGAGCTTCATATTGACGATGAAACACAGAAATTGCATCGGAATTGAATATAGTAGGCACAATGCCGACTTACGTCCAGGGGGAGTAATGCTTCAAACAGTCTGTGTATGTGCCGTTACTGAGAGGCCAGTATTAGATTGCGACGCACCACTAGGTGTTTACTGTAACCCTTGGAGCTTCATATTGACGATGAAACACAGAAATTGCATCGGGATTGAATATAGTAGGCACAATGCTGACTTACGTCCAGGAGGAGTAATGCTTCAAACAGTCTGTATATGTGCCGTTACTGAGAGGCCAGTATTAGACTGCGACGCACCACTGGGTGTTTACTGTAACCCTTGCAGCTTCATATTAACGATGAAACACAGAAATTGCATCGGGATTGAATATAGTAGGCACAATGCCGACCTACGTCCAGGTGAAGTAATGCTTCAAACAGTCTGCATATGTGCCGTTACTGAGAGACCAGTATTAGATTGCGACGCACCAGTGGACGTTTACTGTAACCCTTGAAGCTTCATATTGACGATGAAACACAGAAATTGGATCGGGATTGAATATACACTCCTGGAAATGGAAAAAAGGACATATTGACACCGGTGTGTCAGACCCACCATACTTGCTCCGGACACTGCGAGAGGGCTGTACAAGCAATGATCACACGCACGGCACAGCGGACACACCAGGAACCGCGGTGTTGGCCGTCGAATGGCGCTAGCTGCGCAGCATTTGTGCACCGCCGCCGTCAGTGTCAGCCAGTTTGCCGTGGCATACGGAGCTCCATCGCAGTCTTTAACACTGGTAGCATGCCGCGACAGCGTGGACGTGAACCGTATGTGCAGTTGACGGACTTTGAGCGAGGGCGTATAGTGGGCATGCGGGAGGCCGGGTGGACGTACCGCCGAATTGCTCAACACGTGGGGCGTGAGGTCTCCACAGTACATCGATGTTGTCGCCAGTGGTCGGCGGAAGGTGCACGTGCCCGTCGACCTGGGACCGGACCGCAGCGACGCACGGATGCACGCCAAGACCGTAGGATCCTACGCAGTGCCGTAGGGGACCGCACCGCCACTTCCCAGCAAATTAGGGACACTGTTGCTCCTGGGGTATCGGCGAGGACCATTCGCAACCGTCTCCATGAAGCTGGGCTACGGTCCCGCACACCGTTAGGCCGTCTTTCGCTCACGCCCCAACATCGTGCAGCCCGCCTCCAGTGGTGTCGCGACAAGCGTGAATGGAGGGACGAATGGAGACGTGTCGTCTTCAGCGATGAGAGTCGCTTCTGCCTTGGTGCAAATGATGGTCGTATGCGTGTTTGGCGCCGTGCAGGTGAGCGCCACAATCAGGACTGCATACGACCGAGGCACACAGGGCCAACACCCGGCATCATGGTGTGGGGAGCGATCTCCTACACTGGCCATACACCACTGGTGATCGTCGAGGGGACACTGAATAGTACACGGTACATCCAAACCGTCATCGAACCCATCGTTCTACCATTCCTAGACCGGCAAGGGAACTTGCTGTTCTAACAGGACAATGCACGTCCGCATGTATCCCGTGCCACCCAACGTGCTCTAGAAGGTGTAAGTCAACTACCCTGGCCAGCAAGATCTCCGGATCTGTCCCCCATTGAGCATGTTTGGGACTGGATGAAGCGTCGTCTCACGCGGTCTGCACGTCCTGCACGAACGCTTGTCCAACTGAGGCGCCAGGTGGAAATGGCATGGCAAGCCGTTCCACAGGACTACATCCAGCATCTCTACGATCGTCTCCATGGGAGAATAGCAGCCTGCATTGCTGCGAAAGGTGGATATACACTGTACTAGTGCCGACATTGTGCATGCTCTGTTGCCTGTTTCTATGTGCCTGTGGTTCTGTCAGTGTGATCATGTGATGTATCTGACCCCAGGAATGTGTCAATAAAGTTTCCCCTTTCTGGGACAATGAATTCACGGTGTTCTTATTTCAAATTCCAGGAGTGTAGTAGGAACAATGCCGACATACGTCCAGTGGCAGTAATGCTACAACAGTCTGTATATGTGCCGTTCATGAGAGGCCAGTATTAGATTGCGATGCACCACTGGGTGTTTACTAAAACCCTTGGAGCTTCATATTGACGATGAAACACAGAAATTACATCGGAATTGAATATAGTAGGCACAATGCCAACTTACGTCCAGGGGGAGAAATGCTTGAAAGAGTCTGCATACGTGCCGTTCCTGAGAGGCCAGTATTAGATTGCGACGACCCACTGGGTGTTTACTGTAACCCTTGGAGCTTCATATTGAGGATGAAAAACAGAAATTGCATCGGGATTGAATATAGTAGGCACAATGCCGACTTACGTCCAGGGGGAGTAATGCTTCGAACACTCTGTATACGTGCCGTTACTCAGAGGCCAGTATTAGATTGCGACGCACCAATAGGTGTTAACTGTAACCCTTGGAGCTTCATATTGACGATGAAACACAGAAATTGCATTGGGATTGAATATAGTATGCACAAAGCCGACTTACGTCCAGGGGGAGCAATGCTTCCAACAGTCTGTATACGTGCCGTTACTGAGAGACCAGTATTAGATTGCGACGCACCATTGGGTGTTTACTGTAACCCTTGGAGCTTCATATTGACGATGAAACACAGAAATTGCATCAGGATTGAATATAGTAGGCACAATGCCGACTTACGTCCAGGGGGAGTAATGCTTCAAACAGTCTGTATATGTGCCGCTACTGAGAGGCCAGTATTAGGTTGCGACGCACCACTGGGTGATTACTGTAACCCTTGGAGCTTCATAATGACGATGAAACACAGAAATTGCATCGGGATTGAATATAGTAGGCACAATGCTGACTTACGTCCAGGGGGAGTAATGCTTCAGTCTGTATACGTGCCATTACTAAGAGACCAGTATTAAATTGCGACGCACCAATGGGTGTTTACTGTAACACTTGGAGCTTCATATTGACGATGAAACACAGAAATTGCATCGGAATTGAATATAGTAGGCACAATGCCGACCTACGTCCAGGGGGAGCAATGCTTGAAACAGTCTGTATACGTGCCGTTACTAAGAGCCCAGTATTAGATTGCGACGCACCAATGGGTGTTTACTGTAACCCTTGGAGCTTCATATTGACGATGAAACACAGAAATTGCATCGGGATTGAATATAGTAGGCACAATGCCGACTTACGTCCAGGAGGAGTAACGCTTCAAACAGTCTGTATATGTGCCGTTACTGAGAGGCCAGTAGTAGATTGCGACGCACTACTGGGTGGTTAATGTAACCCTTGGAGTGTCATATTGACGATGAAACACAGAAATTGCATCTGGATTGTATACAGTAGGCACAATGCCTACTTACGTCCAGGAGGAGTAATGCTTCAAACAGTCTGTATATGTGCCGTTACTGAGAGGCCAGTAGTAGATTGCGACGCACTACTGGGTGGTTACTGTAACCCTTGGAGCTTCATATTGACGATGAAACACAGAAATTGCATCTGCATTGAATATAGTAGGCACAATGCCGACTTACGTCCAGGGGGAGTAATGCTTCAAACACTATGTATACGTGCCGTTACTGAGAGGCCAGTATTAGGTTGCGACGCACCAATGGGTGTTTACTGTAACCCTTGGAGATTCATATTGACGATGAAACACAGAAATTGCATCTGGATTGAATATAGTTGGCACAATGCCGACTTACGTCCAGGGGGAGTAATGCTTCAAACACTATGTATACGTGCCGTTACTGAGAGGCCAGTATTAGGTTGCGACGCACCAATGGGTGTTTACTGTAACCCTTGGAGCTTCATATTGACGATGAAACACAGAAATTGCATCTGGATTGAATATAGTAGGCACAATGCCGACTTACGTCCAGGAGGAGTAATGCTTCAAACAGTCTGTATATGTGCCGTTACTGAGAGGCCAGTAGTAGATTGCGACGCACTACTGGGTGGTTACTGTAACCCTTGGAGCTTCATATTGACGATGAAACACAGAAATTGCATCTGCATTGAATATAGTAGGCACAATGCCGACTTACGTCCAGGGGGAGTAATGCTTCAAACACTATGTATACGTGCCGTTACTGAGAGGCCAGTATTAGGTTGCGACGCACCAATGGGTGTTTACTGTAACCCTTGGAGATTCATATTGACGATGAAACACAGAAATTGCATCTGGATTGAATATAGTAGGCACAATGCTGACTTACGTCCAGGGGGAGTAATGCTTCAAACACTATGTATACGTGCCGTTACTGAGAGGCCAGTATTAGGTTGCGACGCACCAATGGGTGTTTACTGTAACCCTTGGAGCTTCATATTGACGATGAAACACAGAAATTGCATCGGGATTGAATATAGTAGGCACAATGCCGACTTACGTCCAGGAGGAGTAATGCTTCAAATAGTCTGTATATGTGCCGTTACTGAGAGGCCAGTAGTAGATTGCGACGCACTACTGGGTGGTTAATGTAACCCTTGGAGCTTCATATTGACGATGAAACACAGAAATTGCATCTGGATTGAATACAGTAGGCACAATGCCGACTTACGTCCAGGAGGAGTAATGCTTCAAACAGTCTGTATATGTGCCGTTACTGAGAGGCCAGTAGTAGATTGCGAAGCACTACTGGGTGGCTACTGTAACCCTTGGACCTTCATATTAACGATGAAACACAGAAATTGCATCTGCATTGAATATAGTAGGCACAATGCCGACTTACGTCCAGGGGGAGTAATGCTTCAAACACTATGTATACGTGCCGTTACTGAGAGGCCAGTATTAGGTTGCGACGCACCAATGGGTGTTTACTGTAACCCTTGGAGCTTCATATTGACGATGAAACACAGAAATTGCATCTGGATTGAATATAGTAGGCACAATGCCGACTTACGTCCAGGAGGAGTAATGCTTCAAACAGTCTGTATATGTGCCGTTACTGAGAGGCCAGTAGTAGATTGCGACGCACTACTGGGTGGTTAATGTAACCCTTGGAGCTTCATATTGACGATGAAACACAGATATTGCATCTGGATTGAATACAGTAGGCACAATGCCGACTTACGTCCAGGAGGAGTAATGCTTCAAACAGTCTGTATATGTGCCGTCACTGAGAGGCCAGTATTAGATTGCGACGCACTACTGGGTGGTTACTGTAACCCTTGGAGCTTCATATTGACGATGAAACACAGAAATTGCATCTGCATTGAATATAGTAGGCACAATGCCGACTTACGTCCAGGGGGAGTAATGCTTCAAACAGTCTGTATATGTGCCGTTACTCAGAGACCAGTATTAGATTGCGACGCACCAATGGGTGTTCACTGTAACCCTTGGAGCTTCATAAGGACGATGAAACACAGAAATTGCATCGGGATTAAATATACTAGGCACAAAGCCGACTTACGTCCAGGGGGAACAATGCTACAAACAATCTGTATACGTGCCGTTACTGAGAGTCCTGTATTAGATTGCGACGCACCATTGGGTGTTTACTGTAACCCTTGGAGCTTCATATTGACGATGAAACACAGAAATTGCATCGGGATTGAATATTGTAGGCACAATGCCGACTTACGTCCAGGGGGAGTAATGCTTTAAACAGTCTGTATGTGTGCCGTTACTGAGAGGCCACTATTAGGTGCGACGCACCACTGGGTGATTACTGTAACCCTTGGAGCTTCATATTGACGATGAAACACAGAAATTGCATCGGGATTGAATATAGTAGGCACAATGCCGACTTACGCCCAGGGGGAGTAATGCTTCAGACAGTCTGTATATGTGCCGTTACTGAGAGGCCAGTATTAGATTGCGACGCACCTTTGGGTGTTTACGGTAACCCTTGGAGCTTCATATTGACGATGAAACACAGAAATTGCATCGGGATTGAATATAGTAGGCACAATGCCGATTTTCGTCCAGGGGGAGTAATGCTTCAAACAGTCTGTATACGTGCCGGTACTGAGTGGCCAGTATTAGATTGCGACGCACCACTGGGAGTTTACTGTAACCCTTGGAGCTTCATATTGACGATGAAACACAGAAATTACATCGGGATTGATAATAGTAAGGACAATCCTGACTTACTTCCAGGGGGAGTGTTGCTTCAAACAGTCTGTATATGTGCCGTTACTGAGAGGCCAGTATTAGATTGCGACGCACCACTGGTTGGAGCTTCATATTGACGATAAAACATAGAAATTGCATCGGGATTGAATATAGGAGGCACAATGCCGACTTACGTCCAAAGGGAGTAATGCTTCAAACAGTCTGTATACATGCCCTTACTGACAGGCCAGTATTAGATTACGACGCACCAGTGGATGTTTACTGTAACCCTTTGAGCTTCATATTGACGATGAAACACAGAAATTGCATCTGCATTGAATATAGTAGGCACAATGCCGACTTACGTCCAGGGGCAGTAATGCTTCAAACAGTCTGTATATGTGCCGTCACTGAGAGGCCAGTAAGAGATAGCGACGCACCACTGGGTGTTTACTGTAACCCTTGGAGCTTCATATTGACGATGAAACACAGAAATTGCATCGGGATTGAATATAGTAGGCACAATGCCGACTTACGTCCAGGGGGAGTAATTCTTCAAACAGTCTGTATATGTGCCGTTACTGAGAGGCCAGTATTAGATTGCAACGCACCACTGGGTGTTTACTGTAACCCTTGGAGCTTCATATTGGCTATGAAACACAGAAATTGCATCGGGATTGAATATAATCGACATAATGCTGACTTACGTCCAGGGGGAATAATGCTTCAATCAGACTGTATATGTGTTGTTATTGAGAGGCCAGTATTAGATTTCGACGCACCACTGGGTGTTTACTGTAACCCTTGAAGCTTCATATTGACGATGAAACACAGAAATTGGATCGGGATTGAATATACACTCCTGGAAATGGAAAAAAGGACATATTGACACCGGTGTGTCAGACCCACCATACTTGCTCCGGACACTGCGAGAGGGCTGTACAAGCAATGATCACACGCACGGCACAGCGGACACACCAGGAACCGCGGTGTTGGCCGTCGAATGGCGCTAGCTGCGCAGCATTTGTGCACCGCCGCCGTCAGTGTCAGCCAGTTTGCCGTGGCATACGGAGCTCCATCGCAGTCTTTAACACTGGTAGCATGCCGCGACAGCGTGGACGTGAACCGTATGTGCAGTTGACGGACTTTGAGCGAGGGCGTATAGTGGGCATGCGGGAGGCCGGGTGGACGTACCGCCGAATTGCTCAACACGTGGGGCGTGAGGTCTCCACAGTACATCGATGTTGTCGCCAGTGGTCGGCGGAAGGTGCACGTGCCCGTCGACCTGGGACCGGACCGCAGCGACGCACGGATGCACGCCAAGACCGTAGGATCCTACGCAGTGCCGTAGGGGACCGCACCGCCACTTCCCAGCAAATTAGGGACACTGTTGCTCCTGGGGTATCGGCGAGGACCATTCGCACCGTCTCCATGAAGCTGGGCTACGGTCCCGCACACCGTTAGGCCGTCTTCCGCTCACGCCCCAACATCGTGCAGCCCGCCTCCAGTGGTGTCGCGACAGGCGTGAATGGAGGGACGAATGGAGACGTGTCGTCTTCAGCGATGAGAGTCGCTTCTGCCTTGGTGCCAATGATGGTCGTATGCGCGTTTGGCGCCGTGCAGGTGAGCGCCACAATCAGGACTGCATACGACCGAGGCACACAGGGCCAACACCCGGCATCATGGTGTGGGGAGCGATCTCCTACACTGGCCGTACACCACTGGTGATCGTCGAGGGGACACTGAATAGTGCACGGTACATCCAAACCGTCATCGAACCCATCGTTCTACCATTCCTAGACCGGCAAGGGAACTTGCTGTTCCAACAGGACAATGCACGTCCGCATGTATCCCGTGCCACCCAACGTGCTCTAGAAGGTGTAAGTCAACTACCCTGGCCAGCAAGATCTCCGGATCTGTCCCCCATTGAGCATGTTTGGGACTGGATGAAGCGTCGTCTCACGCGGTCTGCACGTCCTGCACGAACGCTTGTCCAACTGAGGCGCCAGGTGGAAATAGCATGGCAAGCCGTTCCACAGGACTACATCCAGCATCTCTACGATCGTCTCCATGGGAGAATAGCAGCCTGCATTGCTGCGAAAGGTGGATATACACTGTACTAGTGCCGACATTGTGCATGCTCTGTTGCCTGTGTCTATGTGCCTGTGGTTCTGTCAGTGTGATCATGTGATGTATCTGACCCCAGGAATGTGTCAATAAAGTTTCCCCTTTCTGGGACAATGAATTCACGGTGTTCTTATTTCAATTTCCAGGAGTGTAGTAGGAACAATGCCGACATACGTCCAGTGGCAGTAATGCTACAACAGTCTGTATATGTGCCGTTCATGAGAGGCCAGTATTAGATTGCGACGCACCACTGGGTGTTTACTAAAACCCTTGGAGCTTCATATTGACGATGAAACACAGAAATTACATCGGAATTGAATATAGTAGGCACAATGCCAACTTAGGTCCAGGGGGAGCAATGCTTGAAAGAGTCTGCATACGTGCCGTTCCTGAGAGGCCAGTATTAGATTGCGACAACCCACTGGGTGTTTACTGTAACCCTTGGAGCTTCATATTGAGGATGAAACACAGAAATTGCATCGGGATTGAATATAGTAGGCACAATGCCGACTTACGTCCAGGGGGAGTAATGCTTCGAACACTCTGTAAACGTGCCGTTACTCAGAGGCCAGTATTAGATTGCGACGCACCAAAAGGTGTTTACTGTAACCCTTGGAGCTTCATATTGACGATGAAACACAGAAATTGCATCGGGATTGAATATAGTAGGCACAATGCCGACTTACGTCCAGGGGGAGTAATGCTTCGAACACTCTGTATACGTGCCGTTACTCAGAGGCCAGTATTAGATTGCGACGCACCAATAGGTGTTAACTGTAACCCTTGGAGCTTCATATTGACGATGAAACACAGAAATTGCATTGGGATTGAATATAGTATGCACAAAGCCGACTTACGTCCAGGGGGAGCAATGCTTCCAACAGTCTGTATACGTGCCGTTACTGAGAGACCAGTATTAGATTGCGACGCACCATTGGGTGTTTACTGTAACCCTTGGAGCTTCATATTGACGATGAAACACAGAAATTGCATCAGGATTGAATATAGTAGGCACAATGCCGACTTACGTCCAGGGGGAGTAATGCTTCAAACAGTCTGTATATGTGCCGTTACTGAGAGGCCAGTATTAGGTTGCGACGCACCACTGGGTGATTACTGTAACCCTTGGAGCTTCATAATGACGATGAAACACAGAAATTGCATCGGGATTGAATATAGTAGGCACAATGCTGACTTACGTCCAGGGGGAGTAATGCTTCAAACAGTCTGTATACGTGCCATTACTAAGAGACCAGTATTAAATTGCGACGCACCAGTGGGTGTTTACTGTAACACTTGGAGCTTCATATTGACGATGAAACACAGAAATTGCATCGGGATTGAAAATAGTAGGCACAATGCCGACTTACGTCCAGGGGGAGCAATGCTTGAAACAGTCTGTATACGTGCCGTTACTAAGAGCCCAGTATTAGATTGCGACGCACCAATGGGTGTTTACTGTAACCCTTGGAGCTTCATATTGACGATGAAACACAGAAATTGCATCGGGATTGAATATAGTATGCACAATGCCGACTTACGTCCAGGGGGAGTAATGCTTCAAACAGTCTGTATACGTGCCGTTACTGAGAGCCCAGTAGTAGATTGCGACGCACCACTGGGTGTTTACTGTAACCCTTGGAGCTTCATATTGAGGATGAAACACAGATATTGCATCGGGATTGAATATAGTAAGCACAATGCCGACTTACGTCCAGGGGGAGTAATGCTTCAAACACTCTGTATACGTGCCGTTACTGAGAGGCCAGTATTAGATTGCGACGCACCAATGGGTGTTTACTGTAACCCTTGGAGCCTCATATTGACGATGAAACACAGAGATTGCATCGGGATTTAATATAGTAGGCACAATGCCAACTTACGTCCAGGGAGAGTAATGCTTCAAAGAGTCTGTATACGTGCCGTTACTGAGAGGCCAGTATTAGATTGCGACGCACCAGTGTATGTTTATTGCACCCTTGGAGCTTCATATTGACGATGAAACACAGACATTGCATCGGTATTTAATATAGTAGGCACAATGCTGTCTTACGTCCAGGGGGAGTAATCCTTCAAACAGTCTGCATACATGCCGTTACTGACAGGCCAGTATTAGATTACGACGCACCAGTGGATGTTTACTGTAACCCCTGGAGCTTCATATTGACGATGAAACACAGAAATTGCATCGGGATTGAATATAGTAGGCACAATGCCGACTTACGTCCAGGGGGAGTAATGCTTCAAACAGTCTGTATATGTGCCGTTACTGAGAGGCCAGTATTAGATTGCGACGCACCACTGGGTGATTACTGTAACCCTTGGAGCTTCATATTGACAATGAAACACAGAAATTGCATCGGGATTGATCATAGTAGGCACAATGCCGACTTACGTCCAGGGGGAGTAATGCTTCAAATATTCTGTATACGTGCCGTTACTGAGAGACCAGTATTAGACTACGACGCACCAGTGAATGTTTATTGCACCCTTGGAGCTTCATATTGACGATGAAACACAGACATTGCATCGGTATTTAATATAGTAGGCACAATGCTGTCTTACGTCCAGGGGGAGTAATCCTTCAAACAGTCTGCATACATGCCGTTACTGACAGACCAGTATTAGATTACGACGCACCAGTGGATGTTTACCGTAACCCTTGGAGCTTCATATTGACGATGAAACACAGAAATTGCATCGGGATTGAATATAGTAGGCACAATGCCGACTTACGTCCAGGGGGAGTGTTGCTTCAAACAGTCTGTATATGTGCCGTTACTGAGAGGCCAGTATTAGATTTCGACGAACCAGTGGATGTTTACTGCAACCCTTGGAGCTTCATATTGACGATGAAACACAGAGATTGCATCGGGATTTAATATAGTAGGCACAATGCCGACTTACGTCCAGGGAGAGTAATGCTTCAAAGAGTCTGTATACGTGCCGTTACTGAGAGGCCAGTATTAGATTGCGACGCACCACTGGGAGTTTACTGTAACCCTTGGAGCTTCATATTGACGATGAAACACAGATATTGCATCGGGATTGATCATAGTAGGCACAATGCCGACTTACGTCCAGGGGGAGTAATGCTTCAAATATTCTGTATACGTGCCGTTACTGAGAGACCAGTATTAGACTACGACGCACCAGTGAATGTTAATTGAACCCTTGGAGCTTCATATTGACGATGAAACACAGAAATTGCATCGGGATTGAATATAGTAGGCACAATGCCGACTTACGTCCAGGGGGAGTAATGCTTCAAACAGTCTGTATATGTGCCGTTACTGAGAGGCCAGTATTAGATTGCGACGCACCACTGGGTGATTACTGTAACCCTTGGAGCTTCATATTGACAATGAAACACAGAAATTGCATCGGGATTGAATATAGTAGGCACAATGCCGACTTACGTCCAGGGGGAGTGTTGCTTCAAACAGTCTGTATATGTGCCGTTTCTGAGAGGCCAGTATTAGATTTCGACGAACCAGTGAATGTTTACTGTAACCCTTGGAGCTTCATATTGACGATGAAACACAGAAATTGCATCGGGATTGAATATTGTAGGCACAATGCCGACTTACGTCCAGGGGGAGTAATGCTTCAAACAATCTGTATACGTGCCGTCACTGAGAGGCCAGTATTAGATTTCGACGCACCAGTGGATGTTTATTGCACCCTTGGAGCTTCAGATTGACGATGAAACACAGACATAGCATCGGGATATAATATAGTAGGCACAATGCCGACTTACGTCCAGGGGGAGTAATGCTTCGAACAGTCTGTATACATGCCGTTACTGACAGGCCAGTACTAGATTACGACGCACCAATGGATGTTTACTGTAACCCTTGGAGCTTCATATTGACGATGAAACACAGAAATTGCATCGGGATTGAATATAGTAGGCACAATGCCGACTTACGTCCAGGGGGAGCAATGCTTCAAACAGTCTGTATATGTGCCGTTACTGAGAGGCCAGTATTAGGTGGCGACGCACCACTGGGTGATTACTGTACCCCTTGGAGCTTCATATTGACGATGAAACACAGAAATTGCATCGGGATTGAATATAGTAGGCACAATGCTGACTTACGTCCAGGGGGAGTAATGCTTCAAAGAGTCTGTATACGTGCCGTTACTGAGAGGCCAGTATTAGATTGCGACGCACCACTGGGTGTTTACTGTAACCTTTGGAGCTTCATAATGACGATGAAACACAGAGATTGCATCGGGATTGAATATAGTAAGCACAATGCTGGCTTACATCCAGGGTGAGTAATGCTTCAAACAGTCTGTATATGTGATGTTACTGAGAGGCCAGTATTAGATTGCGACGCACCACTGGGTGTTTACTGTAACTCTTGGAGCTTCATATTGACGATGAAACACAGAAATTGCATCGGGATTGAATATAGTAGGCACAATGCCGACTTACGTCCAGGGGGAGTAATGCTTCAAACAGTGTGTATATGTGCCGTTACTGAGAGACCAGTATTAGATTGCGACGCACCAGTGGATATTTACTGTAACCCTTGGAGCTTCATATTGACGATGAAACATAGAAATTGCATCGGGATTGAATATAGTACTCACAATGCCGACTTATGTCCAGGAGGAGCAATGCTTGAAACTGTCTGTATACGTGCCGTTACTGTGAGGCCAGTATTAGATTACGACGCACCAGTGGATGTTTACTGTAACCCTTGGAGCTTCATATTGACGATGAAACACAGAAATTGCATCGGGATTGAATATAGTGGGCACATTGCCGACTTACGTCCAGGGGCAGTGTTGCTTCAAACAGTCTGTATATGTGCCGTTACTGACAGGCCAGTATTAGATTTCGACGAACCAGTGGATGTTTACTGTAACCCTTGGAGCTTCATATTGACGATGAAACACAGAAATTGCATCGGGATTGAATATAATAGGCACAATGCCGACTTACGTCCAGGGGGAGTAATGCTTCCAACATTCTGTATACGTGCCGTCACTGAGAGGCCAGTATTATATTTCGACGCACCAGTGGATGTTTATTGCACCCTTGGAGCTTCATATTGACGATGAAACACAGACATAGCATCGGGATATAATATAGTAGGCACAATGCCGACTTACGTCCAGGGGGAGTAATGCTTCGAACAGTCCGTATACATGCCGTTACTGACAGGCCAGTATTAGATTGCGACGCACCAGTGAATGTTTATTGCACCCTTGGAGCTTCATATTGACGATGAAACACAGAAATTGCATCGGGATTGAATATAGTAGGCACAATGCCGACTTACGTCCAGGGGGAGTAATGCTTCAAACAGTCTGTATATGTGCCGTTACTGAGAGACCAGTATTAGATTGCGACGCACCACTGGGTGATTACTGTAACCCTTGGAGCTTCATATTGACAATGAAACACAGAAATTGCATCGGGATTGATCATAGTAGGCACAATGCTGACTTACGTCCGAGGGGAGTAATGCTTCAAATATTCTGTATACGTGCCGTTACTGAGAGACCAGTATTAGACTACGACGCACCAGTGAATGTTTATTGCACCCTTGGAGCTTCATATTGACGATGAAACACAGACATTGCATCGGTATTTAATATAGTAGGCACAATGCTGTCTTACGTCCAGGGGGAGTAATCCTTCAAACAGTCTGCATACATGCCGTTACTGACAGGCCAGTATTAGATTACGACGCACCAGTGGATGTTTACTGTAACCCTTGAAGCTTCATATTGACGATGAAACACAGAAATTGCATCGGGATTGAATATAATAGGCACAATGCCGTCTTACGTCCAGGGGGAGTAATACTTCCAACATTCTGTATACGTGCCGTCACTGAGAGGCCAGTATTAGATTTCGACGCACCAGTGGATGTTTATTGCACCCTTGGAGCTTCATATTGACGATGAAAAACAGACATAGCATCGGGATATAATTTACTAGGCACAATGTCGACTTACGTCCAGGGGGAGTAATGCATCGAACAGTCTGTATACATGCCATTACTGACAGGCCAGTATTTGATTACGACGCACCAGTGGATGTTTACTGTAACCCTTGGAGCTTCATATTGCCGATGAAACACAGAAATTGCATCGGGATTGAATATAGTAGGCACAATGCCGACTTACGTCCAGGGGGAGTAATGCTTCAAGCAGTCTGTATACGTGCCGTTACTGAGAGCCCAGTAGTAGATTGCGACGCACCACTGGGTGTTTACTGTAACCCTTGGAGCTTCATATTGAGGATGAAACACAGAAATTGCATCGGGATTGAATATAGTAGGCACAATGCCTACTTACGTCCAGGGGGAGTAATGCTTCAAACACTCTGTATACGTGCCGTTACTGAGAGGCCAGTATTAGATTGCGACGCACCAATGGGTGTTTACTGTTACCCTTGGAGCCTCATATTGACGATGAAACACAGAGATTGCATCGGGATTTAATATAGTAGGCACAATGCCGACATACGTCCAGGGAGAGTAATGCTTCAAAGAGTCTGTATACGTGCCGTTACTGAGAGGCCAGTATTAGATTGCGACGCACCACTGGGTGTTTACTGTAACCCTTGGAGCTTCATATTGACGATGAAACACAGATATTGCATCGGGATTGATCATAGTAGGCACAATGCCGACTTACGTCCAGGGGGAGTAATGCTTCAAATATTCTTTATACGTGCCGTTACTGAGAGACCAGTATTAGACTACGACGCACCAGAGAATGTTTATTGCACCCTTGGAGCTTCATATTGACGATGAAACACAGAAATTGCATCGGGATTGAATATAGTAGGCACAATGCCGACTTACGTCCAGGGGGAATGTTGCTTCACACAGACTGTATACATGCCATTTCTGACAGGCCAGTTTTAGATTACGACGCACCAGTGAATGTTTACTGTAAGCCTTGGAGCTTCATATTGACGATGAAACACAGAAATTGCATCGGGATTGAATATAGTCGGCACAATGCCGACTTACGTCCAGGGGGAGCAATGCTTCAAACAGTCTGTATATGTGCCGTTACTGAGAGGCCAGTATTAGGTGGCGACGCACCACTGGGTGATTACTGTACCCCTTGGAGCTTCATATTGACGATGAAACACAGAAATTGCATCGGGATTGAATATAGTAGGCACAATGCTGACTTACGTCCAGGGGGAGTAATGCTTCAAAGAGTCTGTATACGTGCCGTTACTGAGAGGCCAGTATTAGATTGCGACGCACCACTGGGTGTTTACAGTAACCCTTGGAGCTTCATAATGACGATGAAACACAGAAATTGCATCGGGATTGAATATAGTAAGCACAATGCTGGCTTACATCCAGGGAGAGTAATGCTTCAAACAGTCTGTATATGTGATGTTACTGAGAGGCCAGTATTAGATTGCGACGCACCACTGGGTGCTTAATGTAACTCTTGGAGCTTCATATTGACGATGAAATACAGAAATTGCATCGGGATTGAATATAGTAGGCACAATGCCGACTTACGTCCAGGGGGAGTAATGCTTCCAACATTCTGTATACGTGCCGTCACTGAGAGGCCAGTATTAGATTTCGACGCACCAGTGGATGTTTATTGCACCCTTGGAGCTTCATATTGACGATGAAACACAGACATAGCATCGAGATATAATATAGTAGGCACAATGCCTACTTACGTCCAGGGGGAGTAATGCTTCGAACAGTCCGTATACATGCCGTTACTGACAGGCCAGTATTAGATTGCGACGCACCAGTGAATGTTTATTGCACCCTTGGAGCTTCATATTGACGATGAAACACAGTCATTGCAGCGGTATTTAATGTAGTAGGCACAATGCTGTCTTACGTCGAGGGGGAGTAATCCTTCAAACAGTCTGCATACATGCCGTTACTGACTGGCCAGTATTAGATTACGACGCACCAGTGGATGTTTACTGTAACCCTTGGAGCTTCATATTGACGATGAAACACAGAAATTGCATCGGGATTGAATATAATAGGCACAATGCCGACTTACGTCCAGGGGGAGTAATACTTCCAACATTCTGTATACGTGCCGTCACTGAGAGGCCAGTATTAGATTTCGACGCACCAGTGGATGTTTATTGCACCCTTGGAGCTTCATATTGACGATGAAACACAGACATAGCATCGGGATATAATATACTAGGCACAATGTCGACTTACGTCCAGGGGGAGTAATGCTTCGAACTGTCTGTATACATGCCGATACTGACAGGCCAGTATTAGATTACGACGCACCAGTGGATGTTTACTGTAACCCTTGGAGCTTCATATTGACGATGAAACACAGAAATTGCATCGGGATTGAATATAGTAGGCACAATGCCGACTTACGTCCAGGGGGAGTAATGCTTCCAACAGTCTGTATACGTGCCGTTACTGAGAGCCCAGTAGTAGATTGCGACGCACCACTGGGTGTTTACTGTAACCCTTGGAGCTTCATATTGAGGATGAAACACAGATATTGCATCGGGATTGAATATAGTAGGCACAATGCCTACTTACGTCCAGGGGGAGTAATGCTTCAAACACTCTGTATACGTGCCGTTACTGAGAGGCCAGTATTAGATTGCGACGCACCAATGGGTGTTTACTGTTACCCTTGGAGCCTCATATTGACGATGAAACACAGAGATTGCATCGGGATTTAATATAGTAGGCACAATGCCGACATACGTCCAGGGAGAGTAATGCTTCAAAGAGTCTGTATACGTGCCGTTACTGAGTGGCCAGTATTAGATTGCGACGCACCACTGGGTGTTTACTGTAACCCTTGGAGCTTCATATTGACGATGAAACACAGATATTGCATCGGGATTGATCATAGTAGGCACAATGCCGACTTACGTCCAGGGGGAGTAATGCTTCAAATATTCTGTATACGTGCCGTTACTGAGAGACCAGTATTAGACTACGACGCACCAGTGAATGTTTATTGCACCCTTGGAGCTTCATATTGACGATGAAACACAGAAATTGCATCGGGATTGAATATAGTAGGCACAATGCCGACTTACGTCCAGGGGGAATGTTGCTTCAAACAGACTGTATACATGCCGTTACTGACAGGCCAGTATTAGATTACGACGCACCAGTGAATGTTTACTGTAACCCTTGGAGCTTCATATTGACGATGAAACACAGAAATTGCATCGGGATTGAATATAGTCGGCACAATGCCGACTTACGTCCAGGGGGAGCAATGCTTCAAACAGTCTGTATATGTGCCGTTACTGAGAGGCCAGTATTAGGTGGCGACGCACCACTGGGTGATTACTGTACCCCTTGGAGCTTCATATTGACGATGAAACACAGAAATTGCATCGGGATTGAATATAGTAGGCACAATGCTGACTTACGTCCAGGGGAGTAACGCTTCAAAGAGTCTGTATACGTGCCGTTACTGAGAGGCCAGTATTAGATTGCGACGCACCACTGGGTGTTTACTGTAACCCTTGGAGCTTCATAATGACGATGAAACACAGAAATTGCATCGGGATTGAATATAGTAAGCACAATGCTGGCTTACATCCAGGGAGAGTAATGCTTCAAACAGTCTGTATATGTGATGTTACTGAGAGGCCAGTATTAGATTGCGACGCACCACTGGGTGCTTAATGTAACTCTTGGAGCTTCATATTGACGATGAAACACAGAAATTGCATCGGGATTGAATATAGTAGGCACAATGCCGACTTACGTCCAGGGGGAGTAATGCTTCCAACATTCTGTATACGTGCCGTCACTGAGAGGCCAGTATTAGATTTCGACGCACCAGTGGATGTTTATTGCACCCTTGGAGCTTCATATTGACGATGAAACACAGACATAGCATCGAGATATAATATAGTAGGCACAATGCCGACTTACGTCCAGGGGGAGTAATGCTTCGAACAGTCCGTATACATGCCGTTACTGACAGGCCAGTATTAGATTGCGACGCACCAGTGAATGTTTATTGCACCCTTGGAGCTTCATATTGACGATGAAACACAGACATAGCATCGGGATATAATATACTAGGCACAATGTCGACTTACGTCCAGGGGGAGTAATGCTTCGAACAGTCTGTATACATGCCGTTACTGACAGGCCAGTATTAGATTACGACGCACCAGTGGATGTTTACTGTAACCCTTGGAGCTTCATATTGACGATGAAACACAGAAATTGCATCGGGATTGAATATAGTAGGCACAATGCCGACTTACGTCCAGGGGGAGTAATGCTTCCAACAGTCTGTATACGTGCCGTTACTGAGAGCCCAGTAGTAGATTGCGACGCACCACTGGGTGTTTACTGTAACCCTTGGAGCTTCATATTGAGGATGAAACACAGATATTGCATCGGGATTGAATATAGTAGGCACAATGCCTACTTACGTCCAGGGGGAGTAATGCTTCAAACACTCTGTATACGTGCCGTTACTGAGAGGCCAGTATTAGATTGCGACGCACCAATGGGTGTTTACTGTTACCCTTGGAGCCTCATATTGACGATGAAACACAGAGATTGCATCGGGATTTGATATAGTAGGCACAATGCCGACATACGTCCAGGGAGAGTAATGCTTCAAAGAGTCTGTATACGTGCCGTTACTGAGAGGCCAGTATTAGATTGCGACGCACCACTGGGTGTTTACTGTAACCCTTGGAGCTTCATATTGACGATGAAACACAGATATTGCATCGGGATTGATCATAGTAGGCACAATGCCGACTTACGTCAAGGGGGAGTAATGCTTCAAATATTCTGTATACGTGCCGTTACTGAGAGACCAGTATTAGACTACGACGCACCAGTGAATGTTTATTGCACCCTTGGAGCTTCATATTGACGATGAAACACAGAAATTGCATCGGGATTGAATATAGTAGGCACAATGCCGACTTACGTCCAGGGGGAATGTTGCTTCAAACAGACTGTATACATGCCGTTACTGACAGGCCAGTATTAGATTACGACGCACCAGTGAATGTTTACTGTAACCCTTGGAGCTTCATATTGACGATGAAACACAGAAATTGCATCGGGATTGAATATAGTCGGCACAATGCCGACTTACGTCCAGGGGGAGCAATGCTTCAAACAGTCTGTATATGTGCCGTTACTGAGAGGCCAGTATTAGGTGGCGACGCACCACTGGGTGATTACTGTACCCCTTGGAGCTTCATATTGACGATGAAACACAGAAATTGCATCGGGATTGAATATAGTAGGCACAATGCTGACTTACGTCCAGGGGGAGTAATGCTTCAAAGAGTCTGTATACGTGCCGTTACTGAGAGGCCAGTATTAGATTGCGACGCACCACTGGGTGCTTAATGTAACTCTTGGAGCTTCATATTGATGATGAAACACAGAAATTGCATCGGGATTGAATATAGTAGGCACAATGCCGACTTACGTCTAGGGGGAGTAATGCTTCAAACAGTGTGTATATGTGCCGTTACTGAGAGACCAGTATTAGATTGCGACGCACCAGTGGATATTTACTGTAACCCTTGGAGCTTCATATTGACGATGAAACATAGAAATTGCGTCGGGATTGAATATAGTACTCACAATGCCGACTTATGTCCAGGAGGAGCAATGCATGACACTGTCTGTATACGTGCCGTTACTGAGAGGCCAGTATTAGATTGCCACGAACCACTGGACGTTTACTGTAACCCTTAGAGCTTCATATTGAGGATGAAACACAGAAATTGCATCGGGATTGATTATAGTAGGCACAATGCCGACTTACGTCCAGCGGGAGTAATGCTTCAAACAGTCTGTATATGTGCCGTTACTGAGAGGCCAGTATTAGTTTGAGACGCTCCCCTGGGTGTTTACTGTAACCCTTGGAGCTTCACATTGACGATGAAACACAGAAATTGCATCGGGATTGAATATAGTACGCACAATGCCGACTTACGTCCAGGGAGAGTAATTCTTCAGACAGTCGGTATATGTGCCGTTACTGAGGGGCCAGTATTAGATTTCGACGAACCAGTGGATGTTTACTGTAACCCTTGGAGCTTTATATTGACGATGAAACACAGAAATTGCATCGGGATTGAATATAGTAGGCACAATGCCGACTTACGTCCAGGGGGAGTAATGCTTCAAATATTCTGTATACGTGCCGTCACTGAGAGGCCAGTATTAGATTACGACGCACCAGTGGATGTTTATTGCACCCTTGGAGCTTCATATTGACGATGACACACAGACATAGCATCGGGATTTAATATAGTAGAGCACAATGCTGACTTACGTCCAGGGGGAGTAATGCTTCGAACAGTCTGTATACATGCCGTTACTGACAGGCCAGTATTTGATTACGACGCACCAGTGGATGTTTACTGTAACCCTTGGAGCTTCATATTGACGATGAAACACAGATATTGCATCGGGATTGTATATAGTAGGCACAATGCCGACTTACGTCCAGGGGGAGTAATGCTTCAAACAGTCTGTATATGTGCCGTTACTGAGAGCCCAGTAATAGATTGCAACGCACCACTGGGTGTTTACTGTAACCCTTGGAGCTTCATATTGAGGATGAAACACAGATATTGCAATGGGATTGAATATAGTAAGCACAATGCCGACTTACGTCCAGGGGGAGTAATGCTTCAAACACTCTGTATACGTGCCGTTACTGAGATGCCAGTATTAGATTGCGACGCACCAATGGGTGTTTACTGTAACCCTTGGAGCCTCATATTGACGATGAAACACAGAGATTGCATCGGGATTGAATATAGTAGGCACAATGCCGACTTACGTCCAGGGGGAGTAATGCTTCAAAGAGTCTGTATACGGGCCGTTACTGAGAGGCCAGTATTAGATTGCGACGCACCACTGGGTGTTTACTGTAACCCTTGGAGCTTCATATTGAAGATGAAACACAGAAATTGCATCGGGATTGAATATAGTTGGCACAATGCCGACTTTCGTCCAGGGGGAGTAATGCTTCAAACAGTCTGTATACGTGCCGGTACTGAGTGGCCGGTATTTGATTGCGACGCACCACTGGGTGTTTACTGTAACCCTTGGAGCTTCATATTGACGATGAAACACTGAAATTGCATCGGGATTGAATATAGTAAGCACAATCCTGACTTACGTCCAGGGGGAGTGTTGCTTCAAACAGTCTGTATATGTGCCGTTACTGAGAGGCCAGTATTAGATTGCGACGCACCACTGGTTGGAGCTTCATATTGACGATAAAACATAGAAATTGCATCGGGATTGAATATAGTAGGCACAATGCCGACTTACGTCCAAAGGGAGTAATGCTTCAAACAGTCTGTATACATGCCGTTACTGACAGGCCAGTATTAGATTACGACGCACCAGTGGATGTTTACTGTAACCCTTGGAGCTTCATATTGACGATTAAACACAGAAATTGCATCGGGATTGAATATAGTAGTCACAATGCCGACTTACGTCCAGGGGGAGTAATGCTTCAAACAGTCTGTATACGTGCCGTTACTGAGAGCCCAGTAGTAGATTGCGACGCACCACTGGGTGTTTACTGTAACCCTTGGAGCTTCATATTGAGGATGAAACACAGATATTGCATCGGGATTGAATATAGTAGGCACAATGCCTACTTACGTCCAGGGGGAGTAATGCTTCAAACACTCTGTATACGTGCCGTTACTGAGAGGCCAGTATTAGATTGCGACGCACCAATGGGTGTTTACTGTTACCCTTGGAGCCTCATATTGACGATGAAACACAGAGATTGCATCGGGATTTAATATAGTAGGCACAATGCCGACATACGTCCAGGGAGAGTAATGCTTCAAAGAGTCTGTATACGTGCCGTTACTGAGAGGCCAGTATTAGATTGCGACGCACCACTGGGTGTTTACTGTAACCCTTGGAGCTTCATATTGACGATGAAACACAGATATTGCATCGGGATTGATCATAGTAGGCACAATGCCGACTTACGTCCAGGGGGAGTAATGCTTCAAATATTCTTTATACGTGCCGCTACTGAGAGACCAGTATTAGACTACGACGCACCAGTGAATGTTTATTGCACCCTTGGAGCTTCATATTGACGATGAAACACAGAAATTGCATCGGGATTGAATATAGTAGGCACAATGCCGACTTACGTCCAGGGGGAATGTTGCTTCACACAGACTGTATACATGCCATTTCTGACAGGCCAGTTTTAGATTACGACGCACCAGTGAATGTTTACTGTAACCCTTGGAGCTTCATATTGACGATGAAACACAGAAATTGCATCGGGATTGAATATAGTCGGCACAATGCCGACTTACGTCCAGGGGGAGCAATGCTTCAAACAGTCTGTATATGTGCCGTTACTGAGAGGCCAGTATTAGGTGGCGACGCACCACTGGGTGATTACTGTACCCCTTGGAGCTTCATATTGACGATGAAACACAGAAATTGCATCGGGATTGAATATAGTAGGCACAATGCTGACTTACGTCCAGGGGGAGTAATGCTTCAAAGAGTCTGTATACGTGCCGTTACTGAGAGGCCAGTATTAGATTGCGACGCACCACTGGGTGTTTACTGTAACCCTTGGAGCTTCATAATGACGATGAAACACAGAAATTGCATCGGGATTGAATATAGTAAGCACAATGCTGGCTTACATCCAGGGAGAGTAATGCTTCAAACAGTCTGTATATGTGATGTTACTGAGAGGCCAGTATTAGATTGCGACGCACCACTGGGTGCTTAATGTAACTCTTGGAGCTTCATATTGACGATGAAACACAGAAATTGCATCGGGATTGAATATAGTAGGCACAATGCCGACTTACGTCCAGGGGGAGTAATGCTTCCAACATTCTGTATACGTGCCGTCACTGAGAGGCCAGTATTAGATTTCGACGCACCAGTGGATGTTTATTGCACCCTTGGAGCTTCATATTGACGATGAAACACAGACATAGCATCGGGATATAATATACTAGACACAATGTCGACTTACGTCCAGGGGGAGTAATGCTTCGAACAGTCTGTATACATGCCGATACTGACAGGCCAGTATTAGATTACGACGCACCAGTGGATGTTTACTGTAACCCTTGGAGCTTCATATTGACGATGAAACACAGAAATTGCATCGGGATTGAATATAGTAGGCACAATGCCGACTTACGTCCAGGGGGAGTAATGCTTCCAACAGTCTGTATACGTGCCGTTACTGAGAGCCCAGTAGTAGATTGCGACGCACCACTGGGTGTTTACTGTAACCCTTGGAGCTTCATATTGAGGATGAAACACAGATATTGCATCGGGATTGAATATAGTAGGCACAATGCCTACTTACGTCCAGGGGGAGTAATGCTTCAAACACTCTGTATACGTGCCGTTACTGAGAGGCCAGTATTAGATTGCGACGCACCAATGGGTGTTTACTGTTACCCTTGGAGCCTCATATTGACGATGAAACACAGAGATTGCATCGGGATTTAATATAGTAGGCACAATGCCGACATACGTCCAGGGAGAGTAATGCTTCAAAGAGTCTGTATACGTGCCGTTACTGAGAGGCCAGTATTAGATTGCGACGCACCACTGGGTGTTTACTGTAACCCTTGGAGCTTCATATTGACGATGAAACACAGATATTGCATCGGGATTGATCATAGTAGGCACAATGCCGACTTACGTCCAGGGGGAGTAATGCTTCAAATATTCTGTATACGTGCCGTTACTGAGAGACCAGTATTAGACTACGACGCACCAGTGAATGTTTATTGCACCCTTGGAGCTTCATATTGACGATGAAACACAGAAATTGCATCGGGATTGAATATAGTAGGCACAATGCCGACTTACGTCCAGGGGGAATGTTGCTTCAAACAGACTGTATACATGCCGTTACTGACAGGCCAGTATTAGATTACGACGCACCAGTGAATGTTTACTGTAACCCTTGGAGCTTCATATTGACGATGAAACACAGAAATTGCATCGGGATTGAATATAGTCGGCACAATGCCGACTTACGTCCAGGGGGAGCAATGCTTCAAACAGTCTGTATATGTGCCGTTACTGAGAGGCCAGTATTAGGTGGCGACGCACCACTGGGTGATTACTGTACCCCTTGGAGCTTCATATTGACGATGAAACACAGAAATTGCATCGGGATTGAATATAGTAGGCACAATGCTGACTTACGTCCATGGGAGTAATGCTTCAAAGAGTCTGTATACGTGCCGTTACTGAGAGGCCAGTATTAGATTGCGACGAACCACTGGGTGTTTACTGTAACCCTTGGATCTTCATAATGACGATGAAACACAGAAATTGCATCGGGATTGAATATAGTAAGCACAATGCTGGCTTACATCCAGGGAGAGTAATGCTTCAAACAGTCTGTATATGTGATGTTACTGAGAGGCCAGTATTAGATTGCGACGCACCACTGGGTGCTTAATGTAACTCTTGGAGCTTCATATTGACGATGAAACACAGAAATTGCATCGGGATTGAATATAGTAGGCACAATGCCGACTTACGTCCAGGGGGAGTAATGCTTCCAACATTCTGTATACGTGCCGTCACTGAGAGGCCAGTATTAGATTTCGACGCACCAGTGGATGTTTATTGCACCCTTGGAGCTTCATATTGACGATGAAACACAGACATAGCATCGAGATATAATATAGTAGGCACAATGCCGACTTACGTCCAGGGGGAGTAATGCTTCGAACAGTCCGTATACATGCCGTTACTGACAGGCCAGTATTAGATTGCGACGCACCAGTGAATGTTTATTGCACCCTTGGAGCTTCATATTGACGATGAAACACAGTCATTGCAGCGGTATTTAATGTAGTAGGCACAATGCTGTCTTACGTCCAGGGGGAGTAATCCTTCAAACAGTCTGCATACATGCCGTTACTGACTGGCCAGTATTAGATTACGACGCACCAGTGGATGTTTACTGTAACCCTTGGAGCTTCATATTGACGATGAAACACAGAAATTGCATCGGGATTGAATATAATAGGCACAATGCCGACTTACGTCCAGGGGGAGTAATACTTCCAACATTCTGTATACGTGCCGTCACTGAGAGGCCAGTATTAGATTTCGACGCACCAGTGGATGTTTATTGCACCCTTGGAGTTTCATATTGACGATGAAACACAGACATAGCATCGGGATATAATATACTAGGCACAATGTCGACTTACGTCCAGAGGGAGTAATGCTTCGAACAGTCTGTATACATGCCGTTACTGATAGGCCAGTATTAGATTACGACGCACCAGTGGATGTTTACTGTAACCCTTGGAGCTTCATATTGACGATGAAACACAGAAATTGCATCGGGATTGAATATAGTAGGCACAATGCCGACTTACGTCCAGGGGGAGTAATGCTTCCAACAGTCTGTATACGTGCCGTTACTGAGAGCCCAGTAGTAGATTGCGACGCACCACTGGGTGTTTACTGTAACCCTTGGAGCTTCATATTGAGGATGAAACACAGATATTGCATCGGGATTGAATATAGTAGGCACAATGCCTACTTACGTCCAGGGGGAGTAATGCTTCAAACACTCTGTATACGTGCCGTTACTGAGAGGCCAGTATTAGATTACGACGCACCAATGGGTGTTTACTGTTACCCTTGGAGCCTCATATTGACGATGAAACACAGAGATTGCATCGGGATTTAATATAGTAGGCACAATGCCGACATACGTCCAGGGAGAGTAATGCTTCAAAGAGTCTGTATACGTGCCGTTACTGAGAGGCCAGTATTAGATTGCGACGCACCACTGGGTGTTTACTGTAACCCTTGGAGCTTCATATTGACGATGAAACACAGATATTGCATCGGGATTGATCATAGTAGGCACAATGCCGACTTACGTCCAGGGGGAGTAATGCTTCAAATATTCTGTATACGTGCCGTTACTGAGAGACCAGTATTAGACTACGACGCACCAGTGAATGTTTATTGCACCCTTGGAGCTTCATATTGACGATGAAACACAGAAATTGCATCGGGATTGAATATAGTAGGCACAATGCCGACTTACGTCCAGGGGGAATGTTGCTTCAAACAGACTGTATACATGCCGTTACTGACAGGCCAGTATTAGATTACGACGCACCAGTGAATGTTTACTGTAACCCTTGGAGCTTCATATTGACGATGAAACACAGAAATTGCATCGGGATTGAATATAGTCGGCACAATGCTAACTTACGTCCAGGGGGAGCAATGCTTCAAACAGTCTGTATATGTGCCGTTACTGAGAGGCCAGTATTAGGTGGCGACGCACCACTGGGTGATTACTGTACCCCTTGGAGCTTCATATTGACGATGAAACACAGAAATTGCATCGGGATTGAATATAGTAGGCACAATGCTGACTTACGTCCAGGGGGAGTAATGCTTCAAAGAGTCTGTATACGTGCCGTTACTGAGAGGCCAGTATTAGATTGCGACGCACCACTGGGTGTTTACTGTAACCCTTGGAGCTTCATAATGACGATGAAACACAGAAATTGCATCGGGATTGAATATAGTAAGCACAATGCTGGCTTACATCCAGGGAGAGTAATGCTTCAAACAGTCTGTATATGTGATGTTACTGAGAGGCCAGTATTAGATTGCGACGCACCACTGGGTGCTTAATGTAACTCTTGGAGCTTCATATTGATGATGAAACACAGAAATTGCATCGGGATTGAATATAGTAGGCACAATGCCGACTTACGTCTAGGGGGAGTAATGCTTCAAACAGTGTGTATATGTGCCGTTACTGAGAGACCAGTAATAGATTGCGACGCACCAGTGGATATTTACTGTAACCCTTGGAGCTTCATATTGACGATGAAACATAGAAATTGCGTCGGGATTGAATATAGTACTCACAATGCCGACTTATGTCCAGGAGGAGCAATGCTTGACACTGTCTGTATACGTGCCGTTACTGAGAGGCCAGTATTAGATTGCCACGAACCACTGGACGTTTACTGTAACCCTTAGAGCTTCATATTGAGGATGAAACACAGAAATTGCATCGGGATTGAATATAGTAGGCACAATGCCGACTTACGTCCAGCGGGAGTAATGCTTCAAACAGTCTGTATATGTGCCGTTACTGAGAGGCCAGTATTAGTTTGAGACGCTCCCCTGGGTGTTTACTGTAACCCTTGGAGCTTCACATTGACGATGAAACACAGAAATTGCATCGGGATTGAATATAGTAGGCACAATGCCGACTTACGTCCAGGGGGAGTAATGCTTCAAATATTCTGTATACGTGCCGTCACTGAGAGGCCAGTATTAGATTACGACGCACCAGTGGATGTTTATTGCACCCTTGGAGCTTCATATTGACGATGACACACAGACATAGCATCGGGATTTAATATAGTAGAGCACAATGCCGACTTACGTCGAGGGGGAGTAATGCTTCGAACAGTCTGTATACATGCCGTTACTGACAGGCCAGTATTTGATTACGACGCACCAGTGGATGTTTACTGTAACCCTTGGAGCTTCATATTGACGATGAAACACAGATATTGCATCGGGATTGTATATAGTAGGCACAATGCCGACTTACGTCCAGGGGGAGTAATGCTTCAAACAGTCTGTATATGTGCCGTTACTGAGAGCCCAGTAATAGATTGCAACGCACCACTGGGTGTTTACTGTAACCCTTGGAGCTTCATATTGAGGATGAAACACAGATATTGCAATGGGATTGAATATAGTAAGCACAATGCCGACTTACGTCCAGGGGGAGTAATGCTTCAAACAGTCTGTATATGTGATGTTATTGAGAGGCCAGTATTAAATTGCGACGCACCACTGGGTGTTTACTGTAACCCTTGGAGCTTCATATTGAGGATGAAACACAGAAATTGCATCGGGATTGAATATAGTAGGCACAATGCCGACCTACGTCCAGGTGAAGTAATGCTTCAAACAGTCTGCATATGTGCCGTTACTGAGAGACCAGTATTAGATTGCAACGCACCAGTGGATGTTTACTGTAACCCTTGAAGCTTCATATTGACGATGAAACACAGAAATTGGATCGGGACTGAATATAGTAGGCACAATGCCGACTTACGTCCAGGGGCAGTAATGCTACAACAGTCTGTATATGTGCCGTTCCTGAGAGGCCAGTATTAGATTGCGACGCACCACTGGGTGTTTACTGTAACTCTTGGAGCTTCATATTGACGATGAAACACAGAAATTACATCGGAATTGAATATAGTAGGCACAATGCCGACTTACGTCTAGGGGGAGCTATGCTTGAAAGAGTCTGTATACAAGCCGTACCTGAGAGGCCAGTATTAGATTGCGACGACACACTGGGTGTTTACTGTAACCCTTGGAGCCTTATATTGACGATGAAACACAGAAATTGCATCGGGATTGAATATAGTAGGCACAATGCCGACTTACGTCCAGGGAGAGTAATGCTTCAAAGAGTCTGTATACGTGCCGTTACTGAGAGGCCAGTATTAGATTGCGACGCACCACTGGGTGTTTACTGTAACCCTTGGAGCTTCATATTGACGATGAAACACAGAAATTGCATCGGGATTGATCATAGTTGGCACAATGCCGACTTACGTCCAGGGGGAGTAATGCTTCAAATATTCTGTATACGTGCCGTCACTGAGAGGCCAGTATTAGATTATGATGCACCAGTGAATGTTTATTGCACCCTTGGAGCTTCATATTGACGATGAAACACAGACATTGCATCGGTATTTAATATAGTAGGCACAATGCCGACTTACGTCCAGGGGGAGTGTTGCTTCAAACAGTCTGTATATGTGCCGTTACTGTGAGGCCAGTATTAGATTTCGACGAACCAGTAGATGTTTACTGTAACCCTTGGAGCTTCATATTGACGATGAAACACAGAAATTGCATCGGGATTGAATATAGTGGGCACAATGCCGACTTACGTCCAGGGGGAGTAATACTTCCAACATTCTGTATACGTGCCGTCACTGAGAGGCCAGTATTAGATTTCGACGCACCAGTGGATGTTTATTGCACCCTTGGAGCTTCATATTGACGATGAAACACAGACATAGCATCGGGATATAATTTACTAGGCACAATGTCGACTTACGTCCAGGGGGAGTAATGCTTCGAACAGTCTGTATACATGCCGTTACTGACAGGCCAGTATTTGATTACGACGCACCAGTGGATGTTTACTGTAACCCTTGGAGCTTCATATTGCCGATGAAACACAGAAATTGCATCGGGATTGAATATAGTAGGCACAATGCCGACTTACGTCCAGGGGGAGTAATGCTTCAAACAGTCTGTATACGTGCCGTTACTGAGAGCCCAGTAGTAGATTGCGACGCACCACTGGGTGTTTACTGTAACCCTTGGAGCTTCATATTGAGGATGAAACACAGATATTGCATCGGGATTGAATATAGTAGGCACAATGCCTACTTACGTCCAGGGGGAGTAATGCTTCAAACACTCTGTATACGTGCCGTTACTGAGAGGCCAGTATTAGATTGCGACGCACCAATGGGTGTTTACTGTTACCCTTGGAGCCTCATATTGACGATGAAACACAGAGATTGCATCGGGATTTAATATAGTAGACACAATGCCGACATACGTCCAGGGAGAGTAATGCTTCAAAGAGTCTGTATACGTGCCGTTACTGAGAGGCCAGTATTAGATTGCGACGCACCACTGGGTGTTTACTGTAACCCTTGGAGCTTCATATTGACGATGAAACACAGATATTGCATCGGGATTGATCATAGTAGGCACAATGCCGACTTACGTCCAGGGGGAGTAATGCTTCAAATATTCTGTATACGTGCCGTTACTGAGAGACCAGTATTAGACTACGACGCACCAGTGAATGTTTATTGCACCCTTGGAGCTTCATATTGACGATGAAACACAGAAATTGCATCGGGATTGAATATAGTAGGCACAATGCCGACTTACGTCCAGGGGGAATGTTGCTTCAAACAGACTGTATACATGCCGTTACTGACAGGCCAGTATTAGATTACGACGCACCAGTGAATGTTTACTGTAACCCTTGGAGCTTCATATTGACGATGAAACACAGAAATTGCATCGGGATTGAATATAGTAGGCACAATGCCGACTTACGTCCAGGGGGAGCAATGCTTCAAACAGTCTCTATATGTGCCGTTACTGAGAGGCCAGTATTAGGTGGCGACGCACCACTGGGTGATTACTGTACCCCTTGGAGCTTCATATTGACGATGAAACACAGAAATTGCATCGGGATTGAATATAGTAGGCACAATGCTGACTTACGTCCAGGGGGAGTAATGCTTCAAAGAGTCTGTATACGTGCCGTTACTGAGAGGCCAGTATTAGATTGCGACGCACCACTGGGTGTTTACTGTAACCCTTGGAGCTTCATAATGACGATGAAACACAGAAATTGCATCGGGATTGAATATAGTAAGCACAATGCTGGCTTACATCCAGGGAGAGTAATGCTTCAAACAGTCTGTATATGTGATGTTACTGAGAGGCCAGTATTAGATTGCGACGCACCACTGGGTGCTTAATGTAACTCTTGGAGCTTCATATTGACGATGAAACACAGAAATTGCATCGGGATTGAATATAGTAGGCACAATGCCGACTTACGTCCAGGGGGAGTAATGCTTCAAACAGTGTGTATATGTGCCGTTACTGAGAGGCCAGTATTAGATTGCAACGCACCACTGGGTGTTTACTGTAACCCTTGGAGCTTCATATTGGCTATCAAACACAGATATTGCATCGGGATTGAATATAGTCGGCATAATGCTGACTTACGTCCAGGGGGAATAATGCTTCAATCAGTCTGTATATGTGATGTTATTGAGAGGCCAGTATTAAATTGCGACGCACCACTGGGTGTTTACTGTAACCCTTGGAGCTTCATATTGAGGATGAAACACAGAAATTGCATCGGGATTGAATATAGTAGGCACAATGCCGACTTACGTCCAGGGGGAATGTTGCTTCAAACAGACTGTATACATGCCGTTACTGACAGGCCAGTATTAGATTACGACGCACCAGTGAATGTTTACTGTAACCCTTGGAGCTTCATATTGACGAGGAAACACAGATATTGCATCGGGATTGAATATAGTCGGCACAATGCCGACTTACGTCCAGGGGGAGCAATGCTTCAAACAGTCTGTATATGTGCCGTTACTGAGAGGCCAGTATTAGGTGGCGACGCACCACTGGGTGATTACTGTACCCCTTGGAGCTTCATATTGACGATGAAACACAGAAATTGCATCGGGATTGAATATAGTAGGCACAATGCTGACTTACGTCCAGGGGGAGTAATGCTTCAAAGAGTCTGTATACGTGCCGTTACTGAGAGGCCAGTATTAGATTGCGGCGCACCACTGGGTGTTTACTGTAACCCTTGGAGCTTCATAATGACGATGAAACACAGAAATTGCATCGGGATTGAATATAGTAAGCACAATGCTGGCTTACATCCAGGGAGAGTAATGCTTCAAACAGTCTGTATATGTGATGTTACTGAGAGGCCAGTATTAGATTGCGACGCACCACTGGGTGCTTAATGTAACTCTTGGAGCTTCATATTGACGATGAAACACAGAAATTGCATCGGGATTGAATATAGTAGGCACAATGCCGACTTACGTCCAGGGAGAGTAATTCTTCAGACAGTCGGTATATGTGCCGTTACTGAGGGGCCAGTATTAGATTTCGACGAACCAGTGGATGTTTACTGTAACCCTTGGAGCTTTATATTGACGATGAAACACAGAAATTGCATCGGGATTGAATATAGTAGGCACAATGCCGACTTACGTCCAGGGGGAGTAATGCTTCGAACAGTCTGTATACATGCCGTTACTGACAGGCCAGTATTTGATTACGACGCACCAGTGGATGTTTACTGTAACGCTTGGAGCTTCATATTGACGATGAAACACAGAAATTGCATCGGGATTGTATATAGTAGGCACAATGCCGACTTACGTCCAGGGGGAGTAATGCTTCAAACAGTCTGTATATGTGCCGTTACTGAGAGCCCAGTAATAGATTGCAACGCACCACTGGGTGTTTACTGTAACCCTTGGAGCTTCATATTGAGGATGAAACACAGATATTGCAATGGGATTGAATATAGTAAGCACAATCCTGACTTACGTCCAGGGGGAGTGTTGCTTCAAACAGTCTGTATATGTGCCGTTACTGAGAGGCCAGTATTAGATTGCGACGCACCACTGGTTGGAGCTTCATATTGACGATAAAACATAGAAATTGCATCGGGATTGAATATAGTAGGCACAATGCTGACTTACGTCCAGGGGGAATAATGCTTCAATCAGTCTGTATATGTGATGTTATTGAGAGGCCAGTATTAAATTGCGACGCACCACTGGGTGTTTACTGTAACCCTTGGAGCTTCATATTGACGATGAAACACAGAAATTGCATCGTGATTGAATATAGTAGGCACAATGCCGACTTACGTCCTGGGGGAGTAATGCTTCAAACAGTCTGTATTTGTGCCGTTACTGAGAGGCCTGTATTAGATTGCGAAGCTCCACTAGGTGTTTACTGTAACCCTTGGAGCTTCATATTGACGATAAAACACAGAAGTTGCATCGGGATTGAATATAGTAGGCACAATGCTGACTTACGTCCAGGAGGAGTAATGCTTCAAACAGTCTGTATATGTGCCGTTCCTGAGAGGCCAGTATTAAATTGCGACGCACCACTGGGTGTTTACTGTAACCCTTGGAGCTTCATATTGAGGATGAAACACAGAAATTGCATCGGGATTGAATATAGTAGGCACAATGCCGACCTACGTCCAGGTGAAGTAATGCTTCAAACAGTCTGCATATGTGCCGTTACTGAGAGACCAGTATTAGATTGCAACGCACCAGTGGATGTTTACTGTAACCCTTGAAGCTTCATATTGACGATGAAACACAGAAATTGGATCGGGATTGAATATAGTAGGCACAATGCCGACTTACGTCCAGGGAGAGTAATGCTTCAAAGAGTCTGTATACGTGCCGTTACTGAGAGGCCAGTATTAGATTGCGACGCACCACTGGGTGTTTACTGTAACCCTTGGAGCTTCATATAGACGATGAAACACAGAAATTGCATCGGGATTGATCATAGTTGGCACAATGCCGACTTACGTCCAGGGGAAGTAATGCTTCAAATATTCTGTATACGTGCCGTCACTGAGAGGCCAGTATTAGATTATGATGCACCAGTGAATGTTTATTGCACCCTTGGAGCTTCATATTGACGATGAAACACAGACATTGCATCGGTATTTAATATAGTAGGCACAATGCCGACTTACGTCCAGGGGGAGTAATGCTTCGAACAGTCTGTATATGTGCCGTTACTGTGAGGCCAGTATTAGATTTCGACGAACCAGTAGATGTTTACTGTAACCCTTGGAGCTTCATATTGACGATGAAACACAGAAATTGCATCGGGATTGAATATAGTAGGCACAATGCCGACTTACGTCCAGTGGGAGTAATGCTTCAAACATTTTGTATACGTGCCGTCACTGAGAGGCCAGTATTAGATTTCGACGCACCAGTGGATGTTTACTGTAACCCTTGGAGCTTCATACTGACGATGAAACACATAAATTGCATAGGGACTGAATATAGTAGGCACAATGCCGACTTACGTCCAGGGGGCGCAATGCTTCAAACAGTCTGTATATGTGCCGTTACTGAGAGGCCAGTATTAGGTGGCGACGCACCACTGGGTGATTCCTGTACCCCTTGGAGCTTCATATTGACGATGAAACACAGAAATTGCATCGGGATTTAATATAGTAGGCACAATGCCGACTTACGTCCAGGGGGAGTAATGCTTCGAACAGTCTGTATATGTGCCGTTAGTGACAGACCAGTATTAGATTACGACGCACCAGTGGATGTTTACTGTAACCCTTGGAGCTTCATATTGACGATGAAACACAGAAATTGCATCGGGATTGAATATAGTAGGCACAATGCCGACTTACGTCCAGGGGGAGTGTTGCTTCAAACAGTCTGTATATGTGCCGTTACTGAGAGGCCAGTATTAGATTTCGACGAACCAGTGGATGTTTACTGTAACCCTTGGAGCTTCATATTGACGATGAAACACAGAAATTGCATCGGGATTGAATATAGTAGGCACAATGCCGACTTACATCCAGGGGGAGTTATTCTTCAAACAGTCTGTATATGTGCCGTTACTGAGAGGCCAGTATTAGATTGCGACTCACCACTAGGTGTTTACTGTAACCCTTGGAGCTTCATATTGACGATAAAACACAGAAATTGCATCGGGATTGAATATAGTAGGCACAATGCTGACTTACGTCCAGGAGGAGTAATGCTTCAAACAGTCTGTATATGTGCCGTTACTGAGAGGCCAGTATTAGATTGCGACGCACCACTGGGTGTTTACTGTAACCCTTGCAGGTTCATATTAACGATGAAACACAGAAATTGCATCGGGATTGAATATAGTAGGCACAATGCCGACCTACGTCCAGGTGAAGTAATGCTTCAAACAGTCTGCATATGTGCCGTTACTGAGAGACCAGTATTAGATTGCAACGCACCAGTGGATGTTTACTGTAACCCTTGAAGCTTCATATTGACGATGAAACACAGAAATTGGATCGGTATTGAATATAGTAGGCACAATGCCGACTTACGTCCAGGAGCAGTAATGCTACAACAGTCTGTATATGTGCCGTTCCTGAGAGGCCAGTATTAGATTGCGACGCACCACTGGGTGTTTACTGTAACCCTTGGAGCTTCATATTGACGATGAAACACGGAAATTACATCGGAATTGAATATAGTAGGCACAATGCCGACTTACGTCCAGGGGGAGCTATGCTTGAAAGAGTCTGTATACGTGCCGTTCCTGAGGGGGCAGTATTAGATTGCGACGACCCACTGGGTGTTTACTGTAACCCTTGGATCTTCATATTGAGGATGAAACACAGAAATTGCATCGAGATTGAATATAGTAGGCACAATGCCGACTTACGTCCAGGGGGAGTAATGCTTCGAACACTCTGTATATGTGCCGTTCCTCAGAGGCCAGTATTAGATTGCGACGCACCAATAGGTGTTTGCTGTAACCCTTGGAGCTTCATATTGACGATGAAACACAGAAATTGCATCGGGATTGAATATAGTAGGCACAATGACGACTTACGTCCAGGGGGAGTAATGCTTCAAACAGTCAGTATACGTGCCGTTACTGAGAGGCCAGTATTAGATTGCGACGCACCACTGAGTGTTTACTGTAACCCTTGGAGCTTCATAATGACGATGAAACAAAGAAATTGCATCGGGATTGAATATAGTATGCACAAGGCCGACTTACGTCCGGAGGGAGCAATGCTTCCAACAGTCTGTATACGTGCCGTTAATGAGAGTCCAGTATTAGATTGCGACGCACCATTGGGTGTTTACTGTAACCCTTGGAGCTTCATATTGACGATGAAACACAGAAATTGCATCGGGATTGAATATAGTAGGCACAATTCCGACCTACGTCCAGGTGAAGTAATGCTTCAAACAGTCTGCATAAGTGCCGTTACTGAGAGACCAGTATTAGATTGCAACGCACCAGTGGATGTTTACTGTAACACTTGAAGCTTCATATTGACGATGAAACACAGAAATTGGATCGGGATTGAATATAGTAGGCACAATGCCGACTTACGTCCAGGGGCAGTAATGCTACAACAGTCTGTATATGTGCCGTTCCTGAGAGGCCAGTATTAGATTGCGACGCACCACTGGGTGTTTACTGTAACCCTTGGAGCTTCATATTGACGATGAAACACAGAAATTACATCGGAATTGAATATAGTAGGCACAATGCCGACTTACGACCAGGGGGAGCTATGCTTGAAAGAGTCTGTATACGTGCCGTTCCTGAGAGGCCAGTATTAGATTGCGACGACCCACTGGGTGTTTACTGTAACCCTTGGATCTTCATATTGAGGATGAAACACAGAAATTGCATCGGGATTGAATATAGTAGGCACAATGCCGACTTACGTCCAGGGGGAGTAATGCTTCAAACAGTCAGAATACGTGCCGTTACTGAGAGGCCAGTATTAGATTGCGACGCACCACTGGGTGTTTACGGTAACCCTTGGAGCTTCATATTGACGATGAAACACAGAAATTGCATCGGGATTGAATATAGTATGCACAATGCCGACTGACGTCCAGGGGGAGTAATGCTTCAAACAGTCTGTATATGTGCCGTTACTGAGAGGCCAGTATTAGGTTGCGACGCACCACTGGGTGATTACTGTAACCCTTGGAGCTTCATATTGACGATGAAACACAGAAATTGCATCGGGATTGAATATAGTATGCACAATGCCGACTTACGTCCAGGGGGAGCAATGCTTCCAACAGTCTGTATACGTGCCGTTACTGAGAGTCCAGTATTAGACTGCGACGCACCATTGGGTGTTTACTGTAACCCTTGGAGCTTCATATTGACGATGAAACACAGAAATTGCATCGGGATTGAATATAGTAGGTACAATGCCAACTTACGTCCTGGGGGAGTAATGCTTCAAACAGTCTGTATATGTGCCGTTACTGAGAGGCCAGTATTAGGTTGCGACGCACCACTGGGTGATTACTGTAACCCTTGGAGCTTCATATTGACGATGAAACACAGAAATTGCATCGGGATTGAATATAGTAGGCACAATGCCGACTGACGTCCAGGGGGAGTAATGCTTCAAACAGTCTTTATATGTGCCGTTACTGAGAGGCCAGTATTAGGTTGCGACGCACCACTGGGTGATTACTGTAACCCTTGGAGCTTCATAATGACGATGAAACACAGAAATTGCATCGGGATTGAATATAGTATGCACAATGCCGACTGACGTCCAGGGGGAGTAATGCTTCAAACAGTCTGTATATGTGCCGTTACTGAGAGGCCAGTATTAGGTTGCGACGCACCACTGGGTGATTACTGTAACCCTTGGAGCTTCATAATGACGATGAAACACAGAAATTGCATCGGGATTGAATATAGTATGCACAATGCCGACTGACGTCCAGGGGGAGTAATGCTTCAAACAGTCTGTACATGTGCCGTTACTGAGAGGCCAGTATTAGGTTGCGACGCACCACTGGGTGATTACTGTAACCCTTGGAGCTTCATAATGACGATGAAACACAGAAATTGCATCGGGATTGAATATAGTATGCACAATGCCGACTTACGTCCAGGGGGAGCAATGCTTCCAACAGTCTGTATACGTGCCGTTACTGAGAGTCCAGTATTAGACTGCGACGCACCATTGGGTGTTTACTGTAACCCTTGGAGCTTCATATTGACGATGAAACACAGAAATTGCATCGGGATTGAATATAGTATGCACAATGCCGACTGACGTCCAGGGGGAGTAATGCTTCAAACAGTCTGTATATGTGCCGTTACTGAGAAGCCAGTATTAGGTTGCGACGCACCACTGGGAGATTACTGTAACCCTTGGAGCTTCATAATGACGATGAAACACAGAAATTGCATCGGGATTGAATATAGTATGCACAATGCCGACTTACGTCCAGGGGGAGCAATGCTTCCAACAGTCTGTATACGTGCCGTTACTGAGAGTCCAGTATTAGACTGCGACGCACCACTGGGTGATTACTGTAACCCTTGGAGCTTCATAATGACGATGAAACACAAAAATTGCATCGGGATTGAATATAGTATGCACAATCCCGACTTACGTCCAGGGGGAGCAATGCTTCCAACAGTCTGTATACGTGCCGTTACTGAGAGTCCAGTATTAGACTGCGACGCACCATTGGGTGTTTACTGTAACCCTTGGAGCTTCATATTGACGATGAAACACAGAAATTGCATCGGGATTGAATATAGTATGCACAATGCCGACTGACGTCCAGGGGGAGTAATGCTTCAAACAGTCTGTATATGTGCCGTTACTGAGAGCCCAGTATTAGGTTGCGACGCACCACTGGGTGATTACTGTAACCCTTGGAGCTTCATATTGACGATGAAACACAGAAATTGCATCGGGATTGAATATAGTATGCACAATGCCGACTGACGTCCAGGGGGAGTAATGCTTCAAACAGTCTGTATATGTGCCGTTACTGAGAGGCCAGTATTAGGTTGCGACGCACCACTGGGTGATTACTGTAACCCTTGGAGCTTCATAATGACGATGAAACACAGAAATTGCATCGGGATTGAATATAGTATGCACAATGCCGACTGACGTCCAGGGGGAGTAATGCTTCAAACAGTCTCTATATGTGCCGTTACTGAGAGGCCAGTATTAGATTGCGACGCACCACTGGGTGTTTACTGTAACCCTTGGAGCTTCATAATGACGATGAAACACAGAAATTGCATCGGGATTGAATATAGTATGCACAATGCCGACTTACGTCCAGGGCTAGCAATGCTTCCAACAGTCTGTATACGTGCCGTTACTGAGAGTCCAGTATTAGACTGCGACGCACCATTGGGTGTTTACTGTAACCCTTGGAGCTTCATATTGACGATGAAACACAGAAATTGCATCGGGATTGAATATAGTATGCACAATGCCGACTGACGTCCAGGGGGAGTAATGCTTCAAACAGTCTGTATATGTGCCGTTACTGAGAGGCCAGTATTAGGTTGCGACGCACCACTGGGTGATTACTGTAACCCTTGGAGCTTCATAATGACGATGAAACACAGAAATTGCATCGGGATTGAATATAGTATGCACAATGCCGACTTACGTCCAGGGGGAGCAATGCTTCCAACAGTCTGCATACGTGCCGTTACTGAGAGTCCAGTATTAGACTGCGACGCACCATTGGGTGTTTACTGTAACCCTTGGAGCTTCATATTGACGATGAAACACAGAAATTGCATCGGGATTGAATATAGTAGGTACAATGCCGACTTACGTCCTGGGGGAGTAATGCTTCAAACAGTCTGTATATGTGCCGTTACTGAGAGGCCAGTATTAGGTTGCGACGCACCACTGGGTGATTACTGTAACCCATGGAGCTTCATATTGACGATGAAACACAGAAATTGCATCGGGATTGAATATAGTAGGCACAATGCCGACTGACGTCCAGGGGGAGTAATGCTTCAAACAGTCAGTATACGTGCCGTTACTGAGAGGCCAGTATTAGATTGCGACGCACCACTGGGTGTTTACTGTAACCCTTGGAGCTTCATATTGACGATGAAACACGGAAATTACATCGGAATTGAATATAGTAGGCACAATGCTGCCTTACGTCCAGGGGGAGCTATGCTTGAAAGAGTCTGTATACGTGCCGTTCCTGAGAGGCCAGTATTAGATTGCGACGACCCACTGGGTGTTTACTGTAACCCTTGGTGCTTCATATTGAGGATGAAACACAGAAATTGCATCGGGATTGAATATAGTAGGCACAATGCCGACTTACGTCCAGGGGGAGTAACGCTTCAAACAGTCAGTATACGTGCCGTTACTGAGAGGCCAGTATTAGATTGCGACGCACCACTGGGTGTTTACTGTAACCCTTGGAGCTTCATAATGACGATGAAACACAGAAATTGCATCGGGATTGAATATAGTAGGCACAATGCCGACTTACGTCCAGGGGGAGTAATGCTTCAAACAGTCTGTATACGTGCCGTTACTGAGAGCCCAGTAGTAGATTGCGACGCACCACTGGGTGTTTACTGTAACCCTTGGAGCTTCATATTGAGGATGAAACACAGATATTGCATCGGGATTGAATATAGTAAGCACAATGCCGACTTACGTCCAGGGGGAGTAATGCTTCAAACACTCTGTATACGTGCCGTTACTGAGAGGCCAGTATTAGATTGCGACGCACCAATGGGTGTTTACTGTAACCCTTGGAGCTTCATATTGACGATGAAACACAGAGATTGCATCGGGATTTAATATAGTAGGCACAATGCCGACTTACGTCCAGGGAGAGTAATGCTTCAAAGAGTCTGTATACGTGCCGTTACTGAGAGGCCAGTATTAGATTGCGACGCACCAGTGAATGTTTATTGCACCCTTGGAGCTTCATATTGACGAAGAAACACAGACATTGCATCGGTATTTAATATAGTAGGCACAATGCTGTCTTACGTCCAGGGGAGTAATCCTTCAAACAGTCTGCATACATGCCGTTACTGACAGGCCAGTATTAGATTACGACGCACCAGTGGATGTTTACTGTAACCCTTGGAGCTTCATATTGACGATGAAACACAGAAGATGCATCGGGATTGAATATAGTAGGCACAATGCCGACTTACGTCCAGGGGGAGTAATGCTTCAAACAGTCTGTATATGTGCCGTTACTGAGAGGCCAGTATTAGATTGCGACGCACCACTGGGTGATTACTGTAACCCTTGGAGCTTCATATTGACAATGAAACACATCAATTGTATCGGGATTGATCATAATAGGCACAATGCCGACTTACGTCCAGGGGGAGTAATGCTTCAAATATTCTGTATACGTGCCGTTACTGAGAGACCAGTATTAGACTACGACGCACCAGTGAATGTTTATTGCACCCTTGGAGCTTCATATTGACGATGAAACACAGACATTGCATCGGTATTTAGTATAGTAGGCACAATGCTGTCTTACGTCCAGGGGGAGTAATCCTTCAAACAGTCTGCATACATGCCGTTACTGACAGGCCAGTATTAGATTACGACGCACCAGTGGATGTTTACCGTAACCCTTGGAGCTTCATATTGACGATGAAACACAGAAATTGCATCGGGATTGAATATAGTAGGCACAATGCCGACTTACGTCCAGGGGGAGTGTTGCTTCAAACAGTCTGTATATGTGCCGTTACTGAGAGGCCAGTATTAGGTTTCGACGAACCAGTGGATGTTTACTGTAACCCTTGGAGCTTCATATTGACGATGAAACACAGAAATTGCATCGGGATTGAATATAATAGGCACAATGCCGACTTACGTCCAGGGGGAGTAATGCTCCCAACATTCTGTATACGTGCCGTCACTGAGAGGCCAGTATTAGATTTCGACGCACCAGTGGATGTTAATTGCACCCTTGGAGCTTCATATTGACGATGAAACACAGAAATTGCATCGGGATTGAATATAGTAGGCACAATGCCGACTTACGTCCAGGGGGAGTAATGCTTCGAACAGTCTGTATACATGCCGTTACTGACAGGCCAGTATTAGATTACGACGCACCAGTGGATGTTTACTGTAACCCTTGGAGCTTCATATTGACGATGATACACAGAAATTGCATCGGGATTGAATATAGTAGGCACAATGCCGACTTACGTCCAGGGGGAGTAATGCTTCAAACAGTCTGTATACGTGCCGTTACTGAGAGCCCAGTAGTAGATTGCGACGCACCACTGGGTGTTTACTGTAACCCTTGGAGCTTCATATTGAGGATGAAACACAGATATTGCATCGGGATTGAATATAGTAGGCACAATGCCGACTTACGTCCAGGGGGAGTAATGCTTCAAACAATCTGTATACGTGCCGTCACTGAGAGGCCAGTATTAGATTTCGACGCACCAGTGGATGTTTATTGCACCATTGGAGCTTCATATTGACGATGAAACACAGAAATTGCATCGGGATTGAATATAGTAGGCACAATGCTGACTTACGTCCAGGGGGAGTAATGCTTCAAAGAGTCTGTATACGTGCCGTTACTGAGAGGCCAGTATTAGATTGCGACGCACCACTGGGTGTTTACTGTAACCCTTGGAGCTTCATAATGACGATGAAACACAGAAATTGCATCGGGATTGAATATAGTAAGCACAATGCTGGCTTACATCCAGGGAGAGTAATGCTTCAAACAGTCTGTATATGTGATGTTACTGAGAGGCCAGTATTAGATTGCGACGCACCACTGGGTGTTTACTGTAACTCTTGGAGCTTCATATTGACGATGAAACACAGAAATTGCATCGGGATTGAATATAGTAGGCACAATGCCGACTTACGTCCAGGGGGAGTAATGCTTCAAACAGTGTGTATATGTGCCGTTACTGAGAGACCAGTATTAGATTGCGACGCACCAGTGGATATTTACTGTAACCCTTGGAGCTTCATATTGACGATGAAACATAGAAATTGCATCGGGATTGAATATAGTACTCACAATGCCGACTTATGTCCAGGAGGAGCAATGCTTGAAACTGTCTGTATACGTGCCGATACTGAGAGGCCAGTATTAGATTACGACGCACCAGTGGATGTTTACTGTAACCCTTCGAGCTTCATATTGACGATGAAACACAGAAATTGCATCGGGATTGAATATAGTAGGCACAATGCCGACTTACGTCCAGGGGCAGTGTTGCTTCAAACAGTCTGTATATGTGCCGTTACTGACAGGCCAGTATTAGATTTCGACGCACCAGTGGATGTTTATTGCACCCTTGGAGCTTCATATTGACGATGAAACACAGACATAGCATCGGGATATAATATAGTAGGCACAATGCCGACTTACGTCCAGGGGGAGTAATGCTTCGAACAGTCCGTATACATGCCGTTACTGACAGGCCAGTAGTAGATTGCGACGCACCAGTGAATGTTTATTGCACCCTTGGAGTTTCATATTGACGATGAAACACAGACATTGCAGCGGTATTTAATATAGTAGGCACAATGCTGTCTTACGTCCAGGGGGAGTAATCCTTCAAACAGTCTGCATACATGCCGTTACTGACAGGCCAGTATTAGATTACGACGCACCAGTGGATGTTTACTGTAACCCTTGGAGCTTCATATTGACGATGAAACACAGAAATTGCATCGGGATTGAATATAGTAGGCACAATGCCGACTTACGTCCAGGGGGAGTAATGCTTCAAACAGTCTGTATATGTGCCGTTACTGAGAGACCAGTATTAGATTGCGACGCACCACTGGGTGATTACTGTAACCCTTGGAGCTTCATATTGACAATGAAACACAGAAATTGCATCGGGATTGATCATAGTAGGCACAATGCCGACTTACGTCCGAGGGGAGTAATGCTTCAAATATTCTGTATTTGTGCCGTTACTGAGAGACCAGTATTAGACTACGACGCACCAGTGAATGTTTATTGCACCCTTGGAGCTTCATATTGACGATGAAACACAGACATTGCATCGGTATTTAATATAGTAGGCACAATGCTGTCTTACGTCCAGGGGGAGTAATCCTTCAAACAGTCTGCATACATGCCGTTACTGACAGGCCAGTATTAGATTACGACGCACCAGTGGATGTTTACTGTAACCCTTGGAGCTTCATATTGACGATGAAACACAGAAATTGCATCGGGATTGAATATAATAGGCACAATGCCGACTTACGTCCAGGGGGAGTAATGCTCCCAACATTCTGTATACGTGCCGTCACTGAGAGGCCAGTATTAGATTTCGACGCACCAGTGGATGTTAATTGCACCCTTGGAGCTTCATATTGACGATGAAACACAGAAATTGCATCGGGATTGAATATAGTAGGCACAATGCCGACTTACGTCCAGGGGGAGTAATGCTTCGAACAGTCTGTATACATGCCGTTACTGACAGGCCAGTATTAGATTACGACGCACCAGTGGATGTTTACTGTAACCCTTGGAGCTTCATATTGACGATGAAACACAGAAATTGCATCGGGATTGAATATAGTAGGCACAATGCCGACTTACGTCCAGGGGGAGTAATGCTTCAAACAGTCTGTATACGTGCCGTTACTGAGAGCCCAGTAGTAGATTGCGACGCACCACTGGGTGTTTACTGTAACCCTTGGAGCTTCATATTGAGGATGAAACACAGATATTGCATCGGGATTGAATATAGTAGGCACAATGCCGACTTACGTCCAGGGGGAGTAATGCTTCAAACAATCTGTATACGTGCCGTCACTGAGAGGCCAGTATTAGATTTCGACGCACCAGTGGATGTTTATTGCACCATTGGAGCTTCATATTGACGATGAAACACAGAAATTGCATCGGGATTGAATATAGTAGGCACAATGCTGACTTACGTCCAGGGGGAGTAATGCTTCAAAGAGTCTGTATACGTGCCGTTACTGAGAGGCCAGTATTAGATTGCGACGCACCACTGGGTGTTTACTGTAACCCTTGGAGCTTCATAATGACGATGAAACACAGAAATTGCATCGGGATTGAATATAGTAAGCACAATGCTGGCTTACATCCAGGGAGAGTAATGCTTCAAACAGTCTGTATATGTGATGTTACTGAGAGGCCAGTATTAGATTGCGACGCACCACTGGGTGTTTACTGTAACTCTTGGAGCTTCATATTGACGATGAAACACAGAAATTGCATCGGGATTGAATATAGTAGGCACAATGCCGACTTACGTCCAGGGGGAGTAATGCTTCAAACAGTGTGTATATGTGCCGTTACTGAGAGACCAGTATTAGATTGCGACGCACCAGTGGATATTTACTGTAACCCTTGGGGCTTCATATTGACGATGAAACATAGAAATTGCATCGGGATTGAATATAGTACTCACAATGCCGACTTATGTCCAGGAGGAGCAATGCTTGAAACTGTCTGTATACGTGCCGATACTGAGAGGCCAGTATTAGGTGGCGACGCACCACTGGGTGATTACTGTACCCCTTGGAGCTTCATATTGACGATGAAACACAGAAATTGCATCGGGATTGAATATAGTAGGCACAATGCTGACTTACGTCCAGGGGGAGTAATGCTTCAAAGAGTCTGTATACGTGCCGTTACTGAGAGGCCAGTATTAGATTGCGACGCACCACTGGGTGTTTACTGTAACCCTTGGAGCTTCATAATGACGATGAAACACAGAAATTGCATCGGGATTGAATATAGTAAGCACAATGCTGGCTTACATCCAGGGAGAGTAATGCTTCAAACAGTCTGTATATGTGATGTTACTGAGAGGCCAGTATTAGATTGCGACGCACCACTGGGTGCTTAATGTAACTTTTGGAGCTTCATATTGACGATGAAACACAGAAATTGCATCGGGATTGAATATAGTAGGCACAATGCCGACTTACGTCCAGGGGGAGTAATGCTTCAAACAGTGTGTATATGTGCCGTTACTGAGAGACCAGTATTAGATTGCGACGCACCAGTGGATATTTACTGTAACCCTTGGAGCTTCATATTGACGATGAAACATAGAAATTGCATCGGGATTGAATATAGTACTCACAATGCCGACTTATGTCCAGGAGGAGCAATGCTTGACACTGTCTGTATACGTGCCGTTACTGAGAGGCCAGTATTAGATTGCCACGAACCACTGGACGTTTACTGTAACCCTTAGAGCTTCATATTGAGGATGAAACACAGAAATTGCATCGGGATTGAATATAGTAGGCACAATGCCGACTTACGTCCAGCGGGAGTAATGCTTCAAACAGTCTGTATATGTGCCGTTACTGAGAGGCCAGTATTAGTTTGAGACGCTCCCCTGGGTTTTTACTGTAACCCTTGGAGCTTCACATTGACGATGAAACACAGAAATTGCATCGGGATTGAATATAGTACGCACAATGCCGACTTACGTCCAGGGAGAGTAATTCTTCAGACAGTCGGTATATGTGCCGTTACTGAGGGGCCAGTATTAGATTTCGACGAACCAGTGGATGTTTACTGTAACCCTTGGAGCTTTATATTGACGATGAAACACAGAAATTGCATCGGGATTGAATATAGAAGGCACAATGCCGACTTACGTCAAGGGGGAGTAATGCTTCAAATATTCTGTATACGTGCCGTCACTGAGAGGCCAGTATTAGATTACGACGCACCAGTGGATGTTTAATGCACCCTTGGAGCTTCATATTGACGATGAAACACAGACATAGCATCGGGATTTAATATAGTAGAGCACAATGCCGACTTACGTCCAGGGGGAGTAATGCTTCGAACAGTCTGTATACATGCCGTTACTGACAGGCCAGTATTTGATTACGACGCACCAGTGGATGTTTACTGTAACTCTTGGAGCTTCATATTGACGATGAAACACAGAAATTGCATCGGGATTGTATATAGTAGGCACAATGCCGACTTACGTCCAGGGGGAGTAATGCTTCAAACAGTCTGTATATGTGCCGTTACTGAGAGCCCAGTAATAGATTGCAACGCACCACTGGGTGTTTACTGTAACCCTTGGAGCTTCATATTGAGGATGAAACACAGATATTGCAATGGGATTGAATATAGTAAGCACAATGCCGACTTACGTCCAGGGGGAGCAATGCTTCAAACACTCTGTATACGTGCCGTTACTGAGATGCCAGTATTAGATTGCGACGCACCAGTGGATGTTAATTGCACCCTTGGAGCTTCATATTGACGATGAAACACAGAAATTGCATCGGGATTGAATATAGTAGGCACAATGCCGACTTACGTCCAGGGGGAGTAATGCTTCGAACAGTCTGTATACATGCCGTTACTGACAGGCCAGTATTAGATTACGACGCACCAGTGGATGTTTACTGTAACCCTTGGAGCTTCATATTGACGATGAAACACAGAAATTGCATCGGGATTGAATATAGTAGGCACAATGCCGACTTACGTCCAGGGGGAGTAATGCTTCAAACAGTCTGTATACGTGCCGTTACTGAGAGCCCAGTAGTAGATTGCGACGCACCACTGGGTGTTTACTGTAACCCTTGGAGCTTCATATTGAGGATGAAACACAGATATTGCATCGGGATTGAATATAGTAGGCACAATGCCGACTTACGTCCAGGGGGAGTAATGCTTCAAACAATCTGTATACGTGCCGTCACTGAGAGGCCAGTATTAGATTTCGACGCACCAGTGGATGTTTATTGCACCATTGGAGCTTCATATTGACGATGAAACACAGAAATTGCATCGGGATTGAATATAGTAGGCACAATGCTGACTTACGTCCAGGGGGAGTAATGCTTCAAAGAGTCTGTATACGTGCCGTTACTGAGAGGCCAGTATTAGATTGCGACGCACCACTGGGTGTTTACTGTAACCCTTGGAGCTTCATAATGACGATGAAACACAGAAATTGCATCGGGATTGAATATAGTAAGCACAATGCTGGCTTACATCCAGGGAGAGTAATGCTTCAAACAGTCTGTATATGTGATGTTACTGAGAGGCCAGTATTAGATTGCGACGCACCACTGGGTGTTTACTGTAACTCTTGGAGCTTCATATTGACGATGAAACACAGAAATTGCATCGGGATTGAATATAGTAGGCACAATGCCGACTTACGTCCAGGGGGAGTAATGCTTCAAACAGTGTGTATATGTGCCGTTACTGAGAGACCAGTATTAGATTGCGACGCACCAGTGGATATTTACTGTAACCCTTGGAGCTTCATATTGACGATGAAACATAGAAATTGCATCGGGATTGAATATAGTACTCACAATGCCGACTTATGTCCAGGAGGAGCAATGCTTGAAACTGTCTGTATACGTGCCGATACTGAGAGGCCAGTATTAGGTGGCGACGCACCACTGGGTGATTACTGTACCCCTTGGAGCTTCATATTGACGATGAAACACAGAAATTGCATCGGGATTGAATATAGTAGGCACAATGCTGACTTACGTCCAGGGGGAGTAATGCTTCAAAGAGTCTGTATACGTGCCGTTACTGAGAGGCCAGTATTAGATTGCGACGCACCACTGGGTGTTTACTGTAACCCTTGGAGCTTCATAATGACGATGAAACACAGAAATTGCATCGGGATTGAATATAGTAAGCACAATGCTGGCTTACATCCAGGGAGAGTAATGCTTCAAACAGTCTGTATATGTGATGTTACTGAGAGGCCAGTATTAGATTGCGACGCACCACTGGGTGCTTAATGTAACTTTTGGAGCTTCATATTGACGATGAAACACAGAAATTGCATCGGGATTGAATATAGTAGGCACAATGCCGACTTACGTCCAGGGGGAGTAATGCTTCAAACAGTGTGTATATGTGCCGTTACTGAGAGACCAGTATTAGATTGCGACGCACCAGTGGATATTTACTGTAACCCTTGGAGCTTCATATTGACGATGAAACATAGAAATTGCATCGGGATTGAATATAGTACTCACAATGCCGACTTATGTCCAGGAGGAGCAATGCTTGACACTGTCTGTATACGTGCCGTTACTGAGAGGCCAGTATTAGATTGCCACGAACCACTGGACGTTTACTGTAACCCTTAGAGCTTCATATTGAGGATGAAACACAGAAATTGCATCGGGATTGAATATAGTAGGCACAATGCCGACTTACGTCCAGCGGGAGTAATGCTTCAAACAGTCTGTATATGTGCCGTTACTGAGAGGCCAGTATTAGTTTGAGACGCTCCCCTGGGTGTTTACTGTAACCCTTGGAGCTTCACATTGACGATGAAACACAGAAATTGCATCGGGATTGAATATAGTACGCACAATGCCGACTTACGTCCAGGGAGAGTAATTCTTCAGACAGTCGGTATATGTGCCGTTACTGAGGGGCCAGTATTAGATTTCGACGAACCAGTGGATGTTTACTGTAACCCTTGGAGCTTTATATTGACGATGAAACACAGAAATTGCATCGGGATTGAATATAGAAGGCACAATGCCGACTTACGTCAAGGGGGAGTAATGCTTCAAATATTCTGTATACGTGCCGTCACTGAGAGGCCAGTATTAGATTACGACGCACCAGTGGATGTTTAATGCACCCTTGGAGCTTCATATTGACGATGAAACACAGACATAGCATCGGGATTTAATATAGTAGAGCACAATGCCGACTTACGTCCAGGGGGAGTAATGCTTCGAACAGTCTGTATACATGCCGTTACTGACAGGCCAGTATTTGATTACGACGCACCAGTGGATGTTTACTGTAACTCTTGGAGCTTCATATTGACGATGAAACACAGAAATTGCATCGGGATTGTATATAGTAGGCACAATGCCGACTTACGTCCAGGGGGAGTAATGCTTCAAACAGTCTGTATATGTGCCGTTACTGAGAGCCCAGTAATAGATTGCAACGCACCACTGGGTGTTTACTGTAACCCTTGGAGCTTCATATTGAGGATGAAACACAGATATTGCAATGGGATTGAATATAGTAAGCACAATGCCGACTTACGTCCAGGGGGAGTAATGCTTCAAACACTCTGTATACGTGCCGTTACTGAGATGCCAGTATTAGATTGCGACGCACCAATGGGTGTTTACTGTAACCCTTGGAGCCTCATATTGACGATGAAACACAGAGATTGCATCGGGATTGAATATAGTAGGCACAATGCCGACTTACGTCCAGGGGGAGTAATGCTTCAAAGAGTCTGTATACGGGCCGTTACTGAGAGGCCAGTATTAGATTGCGACGCACCACTGGGTGTTTACTGTAACCCTTGGAGCTTCATATTGACGATGAAACACAGAAATTGCATCGGGATTGAATATAGTTGGCACAATGCCGACTTTCGTCCAGGGGGAGTAATGCTTCAAACAGTCTGTATACGTGCCGGTACTGAGTGGCCGGTATTAGATTGCGACGCACCACTGGGTGTTTACTGTAACCCTTGGAGCTTCATATTGACGATGAAACACAGAAATTGCATCGGGATTGAATATAGTAAGCACAATCCTGACTTACGTCCAGGGGGAGTGTTGCTTCAAACAGTCTGTATATGTGCCGTTACTGAGAGGCCAGTATTAGATTGCGACGCACCACTGGTTGGAGCTTCATTTTGACGATAAAACATAGAAATTGCATCGGGATTGAATATAGTAGGCACAATGCCGACTTACGTCCAAAGGGAGTAATGCTTCAAACAGTCTGTATACATGCCGTTACTGACAGGCCAGTGTTAGATTACGACGCACCAGTGGATGTTTACTGTAACCCTTTGAGCTTCATATTGACGATGAAACACAGAAATTGCATCGGGATTGAATATAGTAGGCACAATGCCGACTTACGTCCAGCGGGAGTAATGCTTCAAACAGTCTGTATATGTGCCGTTACTGAGAGGCCAGTATGAGATAGCGACGCACCACTGGGTGTTTACTGTAACCCTTGGAGCTTCATATTGGCTATCAAACACAGATATTGCATCGGGATTGAATATAGTCGGCATAATGCTGACTTACGTCCAGGGGGAATAATGCTTCAATCAGTCTGTATATGTGATGTTATTGAGAGGCCAGTATTAAATTGCGACGCACCACTGGGTGTTTACTGTAACCCTTGGAGCTTCATATTGACGATGAAACACAGATATTGCATCGTGATTGAATATAGTAGGCACAATGCCGACTTACGTCCAGGGGGAGTAATGCTTCAAACAGTCTGTATATGTGCCGTTACTGAGAGGCCTGTATTAGATTGCGAAGCTCCACTAGGTGTTTACTGTAACCCTTGGAGCTTCATATTGACGATAAAACACAGAAATTGCATCGGGATTGAATTTAGTAGGCACAATGCTGACTTACGTCCAGGAGGAGTAATGCTTCAAACAGTCTGTATATGTGCCGTTCCTGAGAGGCCAGTATTAAATTGCGACGCACCACTGGGTGTTTACAGTAACCCTTGGAGCTTCATATTGAGGATGAAACACAGAAATTGCATCGGGATTGAATATAGTAGGCACAATGCCGACCTACGTCCAGGTGAAGTAATGCTTCAAACAGTCTGCATATGTGCCGTTACTGAGAGACCAGTATTAGATTGCAACGCACCAGTGGATGTTTACTGTAACCCTTGAAGCTTCATATTGACGATGAAACACAGAAATTGGATCGGGATTGAATATAGTAGGCACAATGCCGACTTACGTCCAGGGGCGGTAATGCTACAACAGTCTGTATATGTGCCGTTCCTGAGAGGCCAGTATTAGATTGCGACGACCCACTGGGTGTTTACTGTAACCCTTCGAGCCTCATATTGACGATGAAACACAGAAATTGCATCGGGATTGAATATAGTAGGCACAATGCCGACTTACGTCCAGGGAGAGTAATGCTTCAAAGAGTCTGTATACGTGCCGTTACTGAGTGGCCAGTATTAGATTGCGACGCACCACTGGGTGTTTACTGTAACCCTTGGAGCTTCATATTGACGATGAAACACAGAAATTACATCGGAATTGAATATAGTAGGCACAATGCCGACTTACGTCTACGGGGAGCTATGCTTGAAAGAGTCTGTATACGTGCCGTACCTGAGAGGCCAGTATTAGATTGCGACGACCCACTGGGTGTTTACTGTAACCCTTGGAGCCTCATATTGACGATGAAACACAGAAATTGCATCGGGATTGAATATAGTAGGCACAATGCCGACTTACGTCCAGGGAGAGTAATGCTTCAAAGAGTCTGTATACGTGCCGTTACTGAGAGGCCAGTATTAGATTGCGACGCACCACTGGGTGTTTACTGTAACCCTTGGAGCTGCATATTGACGATGAAACACAGACATTGCATCGGTATTTAGTATAGTAGGCACAATGCCGACTTACGTCCAGGGGGAGTGTTGCTTCAAACAGTCTGTATATGTGCCGTTACTGTGAGGCCAGTATTAGATTTCGACGAACCAGTAGATGTTTACTGTAACCCTTGGAGCTTCATATTGACGATGAAACACAGAAATTGCATCGGGATTGAATATAGTAGGCACAATGCCGACTTACGTCCAGGGGGAGTAATGCTTCAAACATTTTGTATACGTGCCGTCACTGAGAGGCCAGTATTAGATTTCGACGCACCAGTGGATGTTTATTGCACCCTTGGAGCTTCATATTGACGATGAAACACAGACATAGCATCGGGATTTAATATAGTAGGCACAATGCCGACTTACGTCCAGGGGGAGTAATGCTTCGAACAGTCTGTATACATGCCGTTACTGACAGGCCAGTATTAGATTACGACGCACCAGTGGATGTTTACTGTAACCCATGGAGCTTCATACTGACGATGAAACACATAATTTGCATAGGGACTGAATATAGTAGGCACAATGCCGACTTACGTCCAGGGGGCGCAATGCTTCAAACAGTCTGTATATGTGCCGTTACTGAGAGGCCAGTATTAGGTGGCGACGCACCACTGGGTGATTCCTGTACCCCTTGGAGCTTCATATTGACGATGAAACACAGAAATTGCATCGGGATTGAATATAGTAGGCACAATGCTGACTTACGTCCAGGAAGAGTAATGCTTCAAACAGTCTGTATATGTCCCGTTACTGAGAGGCCAGTATTACATTGCGACGCACCAATGGGTGTTTACTGTAACCCTTGGAGCTTCATATTGACGATGAAACACAGAAATTGCATCGGGATTGAATATAGTAGGCACAATGCCGACTTACGTCCAGGGGGAGTGTTGCTTCAAACAGTCTGTATATGTGCCGTTACTGAGAGGCCAGTATTAGATTTCGACGAACCAGTGGATGTTTACTGTAACCCTTGGAGCTTCATATTGACGATGAAACACAGAAATTGCATCGGGATTGAATATAGTAGGCACAATGCTGTCTTACGTCCAGGGGGAGTAGTGCTTCAAACAGTCTGTATATGTGCCGTTAGTGACAGACCAGTATTAGATTACGACGCACCAGTGGATGTTTACTGTAACCCTTGGAGCTTCATATTGACGATGAAACACAGAAATTGCATCGGGATTGAATATAGTAGGCACAATGCCGACTTACGTCCAGGGGGAGTGTTGCTTCAAACAGTCTGTATACATGCCGTTACTGACAGGCCAGTATTAGATTACGACGCACCAGTGGATGTTTACTGTAACCCATGGAGCTTCATACTGACGATGAAACACATAATTTGCATAGGGACTGAATATAGTAGGCACAATGCCGACTTACGTCCAGGGGGCGCAATGCTTCAAACAGTCTGTATATGTGCCGTTACTGAGAGGCCAGTATTAGGTGGCGACGCACCACTGGGTGATTCCTGTACCCCTTGGAGCTTCATATTGACGATGAAACACAGAAATTGCATCGGGATTGAATATAGTAGGCACAATGCTGACTTACGTCCAGGAAGAGTAATGCTTCAAACAGTCTGTATATGTCCCGTTACTGAGAGGCCAGTATTACATTGCGACGCACCAATGGGTGTTTACTGTAAACCTTGGAGCTTCATATTGACGATGAAACACAGAAATTGCATCGGGATTGAATATAGTACTCACAATGCCGACTTATGTCCAGGAGGAGCAATGCTTGACACTGTCTGTATACGTGCCGTTACTGAGAGGCCAGTATTAGATTGCCACGAACCACTGGACGTTTACTGTAACCCTTAGAGCTTCATATTGAGGATGAAACACAGAAATTGCATCGGGATTGAATATAGTAGGCACAATGCCGACTTACGTCCAGCGGGAGTAATGCTTCAAACAGTCTGTATATGTGCCGTTACTGAGAGGCCAGTATTAGTTTGAGACGCTCCCCTGGGTGTTTACTGTAACCCTTGGAGCTTCACATTGACGATGAAACACAGAAATTGCATCGGGATTGAATATAGTACGCACAATGCCGACTTACGTCCAGGGAGAGTAATTCTTCAGACAGTCGGTATATGTGCCGTTACTGAGGGGCCAGTATTAGATTTCGACGAACCAGTGGATGTTTACTGTAACCCTTGGAGCTTTATATTGACGATGAAACACAGAAATTGCATCGGGATTGAATATAGAAGGCACAATGCCGACTTACTTCAAGGGGGAGTAATGCTTCAAATATTCTGTATACGTGCCGTCACTGAGAGGCCAGTATTAGATTACGACGCACCAGTGGATGTTTATTGCACCCTTGGAGCTTCATATTGACGATGAAACACAGACATAGCATCGGGATTTAATATAGTAGAGCACAATGCCGACTTACGTCCAGGGGGAGTAATGCTTCGAACAGTCTGTATACATGCCGTTACTGACAGGCCAGTATTTGATTACGACGCACCAGTGGATGTTTACTGTAACTCTTGGAGCTTCATATTGACGATGAAACACAGAAATTGCATCGGGATTGTATATAGTAGGCACAATGCCGACATACGTCCAGGGGGAGTAATGCTTCAAACAGTCTGTATATGTGCCGTTACTGAGAGCCCAGTAATAGATTGCAACGCACCACTGGGTGTTTACTGTAACCCTTGGAGCTTCATATTGAGGATGAAACACAGATATTGCAATGGGATTGAATATAGTAAGCACAATGCCGACTTACGTCCAGGGGGAGTAATGCTTCAAACACTCTGTATACGTGCCGTTACTGAGATGCCAGTATTAGATTGCGACGCACCAATGGGTGTTTACTGTAACCCTTGGAGCCTCATATTGACGATGAAACACAGAGATTGCATCGGGATTGAATATAGTAGGCACAATGCCGACTTACGTCCACGGGGAGTAATGCTTCAAAGAGTCTGTATACGGGCCGTTACTGAGAGGCCAGTATTAGATTGCGACGCACCACTGGGTGTTTACTGTAACCCTTGGAGCTTCATATTGACGATGAAACACAGAAATTGCATCGGGATTGAATATAGTTGGCACAATGCCGACTTTCGTCCAGGGGGAGTAATGCTTCAAACAGTCTGTATACGTGCCGGTACTGAGTGGCCGGTATTAGATTGCGACGCACCACTGGGTGTTTACTGTAACCCTTGGAGCTTCATATTGACGATGAAACACAGAAATTGCATCGGGATTGAATATAGTAAGCACAATCCTGACTTACGTCCAGGGGGAGTGTTGCTTCAAACAGTCTGTATATGTGCCGTTACTGAGAGGCCAGTATTAGATTGCAACGCACCACTGGTTGGAGCTTCATTTTGACGATAAAACATAGAAATTGCATCGGGATTGAATATAGTAGGCACAATGCCGACTTACGTCCAAAGGGAGTAATGCTTCAAACAGTCTGTATACATGCCGTTACTGACAGGCCAGTGTTAGATTACGACGCACCAGTGGATGTTTACTGTAACCCTTTGAGCTTCATATTGACGATGAAACACAGAAATTGCATCGGGATTGAATATAGTAGGCACAATGCCGACTTACGTCCAGCGGGAGTAATGCTTCAAACAGTCTGTATATGTGCCGTTACTGAGAGGCCAGTATGAGATAGCGACGCACCACTGGGTGTTTACTGTAACCCTTGGAGCTTCATATTGGCTATCAAGCACAGATATTGCATCGGGATTGAATATAGTCGGCATAATGCTGACTTACGTCCAGGGGGAATAATGCTTCAATCAGTCTGTATATGTGATGTTATTGAGAGGCCAGTATTAATTTGCGACGCACCACTGGGTGTTTACTGTAACCCTTGGAGCTTCATATTGACGATGAAACACAGATATTGCATCGTGATTGAATATAGTAGGCACAATGCCGACTTACGTCCAGGGGGAGTAATGCTTCAAACAGTCTGTATATGTGCCGTTACTGAGAGGCCTGTATTAGATTGCGAAGCTCCACTAGGTGTTTACTGTAACCCTTGGAGCTTCATATTGACGATAAAACACAGAAATTGCATCGGGATTGAATTTAGTAGGCACAATGCTGACTTACGTCCAGGAGGAGTAATGCTTCAAACAGTCTGTATATGTGCCGTTCCTGAGAGGCCAGTATTAAATTGCGACGCACCACTGGGTGTTTACAGTAACCCTTGGAGCTTCATATTGAGGATGAAACACAGAAATTGCATCGGGATTGAATATAGTAGGCACAATGCCGACCTACGTCCAGGTGAAGTAATGCTTCAAACAGTCTGCATATGTGCCGTTACTGAGAGACCAGTATTAGATTGCAACGCACCAGTGGATGTTTACTGTAACCCTTGAAGCTTCATATTGACGATGAAACACAGAAATTGGATCGGGATTGAATATAGTAGGCACAATGCCGACTTACGTCCAGGGGCGGTAATGCTACAACAGTCTGTATATGTGCCGTTCCTGAGAGGCCAGTATTAGATTGCGACGACCCACTGGGTGTTTACTGTAACCCTTGGAGCCTCATATTGACGATGAAACACAGAAATTGCATCGGGATTGAATATAGTAGGCACAATGCCGACTTACGTCCAGGGAGAGTAATGCTTCAAAGAGTCTGTATACGTGCCGTTACTGAGTGGCCAGTATTAGATTGCGACGCACCACTGGGTGTTTACTGTAACCCTTGGAGCTTCATATTGACGATGAAACACAGAAATTACATCGGAATTGAATATAGTAGGCACAATGCCGACTTACGTCTACGGGGAGCTATGCTTGAAAGAGTCTGTATATGTGCCGTACCTGAGAGGCCAGTATTAGATTGCGACGACCCACTGGGTGTTTACTGTAACCCTTGGAGCCTCATATTGACGATGAAACACAGAAATTGCATCGGGATTGAATATAGTAGGCACAATGCCGACTTACGTCCAGGGAGAGTAATGCTTCAAAGAGTCTGTATACGTGCCGTTACTGAGAGGCCAGTATTAGATTGCGACGCACCACTGGGTGTTTACTGTAACCCTTGGAGCTTCATATTGACGATGAAACACAGACATTGCATCGGTATTTAATATAGTAGGCACAATGCCGACTTACGTCCAGGGGGAGTGTTGCTTCAAACAGTCTGTATATGTGCCGTTACTGTGAGGCCAGTATTAGATTTCGACGAACCAGTAGATGTTTACTGTAACCCTTGGAGCTTCATATTGACGATGAAACACAGAAATTGCATCGGGATTGAATATAGTAGGCACAATGCCGACTTACGTCCAGGGGGAGTAATGCTTCAAACATTTTGTATACGTGCCGTCACTGAGAGGCCAGTATTAGATTTCGACGCACCAGTGGATGTTTATTGCACCCTTGGAGCTTCATATTGACGATGAAACACAGACATAGCATCGGGATTTAATATAGTAGGCACAATGCCGACTTACGTCCAGGGGGAGTAATGCTTCGAACAGTCTGTATACATGCCGTTACTGACAGGCCAGTATTAGATTACGACGCACCAGTGGATGTTTACTGTAACCCATGGAGCTTCATACTGACGATGAAACACATAATTTGCATAGGGACTGAATATAGTAGGCACAATGCCGACTTACGTCCAGGGGGCGCAATGCTTCAAACAGTCTGTATATGTGCCGTTACTGAGAGGCCAGTATTAGGTGGCGACGCACCACTGGGTGATTCCTTTACCCCTTGGAGCTTCATATTGACGATGAAACACAGAAATTGCATCGGGATTGAATATAGTAGGCACAATGCTGACTTACGTCCAGGAAGAGTAATGCTTCAAACAGTCTGTATATGTCCCGTTACTGAGAGGCCAGTATTACATTGCGACGCACCAATGGGTGTTTACTGTAACCCTTGGAGCTTCATATTGACGATGAAACACAGAAATTGCATCGGGATTGAATATAGTAGGCACAATGCCGACTTACGTCCAGGGGGAGTGTTGCTTCAAACAGTCTGTATATGTGCCGTTACTGAGAGGCCAGTATTAGATTTCGACGAACCAGTGGATGTTTACTGTAACCCTTGGAGCTTCATATTGACGATGAAACACAGAAATTGCATCGGGATTGAATATAGTAGGCACAATGCTGTCTTACGTCCAGGGGGAGTAGTGCTTCAAACAGTCTGTATATGTGCCGTTAGTGACAGACCAGTATTAGATTACGACGCACCAGTGGATGTTTACTGTAACCCTTGGAGCTTCATATTGACGATGAAACACAGAAATTGCATCGGGATTGAATATAGTAGGCACAATGCCGACTTACGTCCAGGGGGAGTGTTGCTTCATACAGTCTGTATATGTGCCGTTACTGAGAGGCCAGTATTAGATTTCGACGAACCAGTGGATGTTTACTGTAACCCTTGGAGCTTCATATTGACGATGAAACAAAGAAATTGCATCGGGATTGAATATAGTAGGAACAATGCCGACTTACATCCAGGGGGAGTTATTCTTCAAACAGTCTGTATATGTGCCGTTACTGAGAGGCCAGTATTAGATTGCGACTCACCACTAGGTGTTTACTGTAACCCTTGGAGCTTCATATTGACGACAAAACACAGAAATTGCATCGGGATTGAATATAGTAGGCACAATGCTGACTTACGTCCAGGAGGAGTAATGCTTCAAACAGTCTGTATATGTGCCGTTACTGACAGACCAGTATTAGATTGCGACGCACCACTGGGTGTTTACTGTAACCCTTGCAGGTTCATATTAACGATGAAACACAGAAATTGCATCGGGATTGAATATAGTAGGCACAATGCCGACCTACGTCCAGGTGAAGTAATGCTTCAAACAGTCTGCATATGTGCCGTTACTGAGAGACCAGTATTAGATTGCAACGCACCAGTGGATGTTTACTGTAACCCTTGGAGCTTCATATTGACGATGAAACACGGAAATTACATCGGAATTGAATATAGTAGGCACAATGCCGACTTACGTCCAGGGGGAGCTATGCTTGAAAGAGTCTGTATACGTGCCGTTCCTGAGGGGGCAGTATTAGATTGCGACGACCCACTGGGTGTTTACTGTAACCCTTGGATCTTCATATTGAGGATGAAACACAGAAATTGCATCGGGATTGAATATAGTAGGCACAATGCCGACTTACGTCCAGGGGGAGTAATGCTTCGAACACTCTGTATATGTGCCGTTCCTCAGAGGCCAGTATTAGATTGCGACGCACCAATAGGTGTTTACTGTAACCCTTGGAGCTTCATATTGACGATGAAACACAGAAATTGCATCGGGATTGAATATAGTATGCACAAGGCCGACTTACGTCCAGAGGGAACAATGCTTCCAACAGTCTGTATACGTGCCGTTACTGAGAGTCCAGTATTAGATTGCGACGCACCATTGGGTGTTTACTGTAACCCTTGGAGGTTCATATTGACGATGAAACACAGAAATTACATCGGAATTGAATATAGTATGCACAAGGCCGACTTACGTCCAGGGGGAGTAATGCTTCAAACAGTCAGAATACGTGCCGTTACTGAGAGGCCAGTATTAGATTGCGACGCACCACTGGGTGTTTACTGTAACCCTTGGAGCTTCATAATGACGATGAAACACAGAAATTGCATCGGGATTGAATATAGTATGCACAAGGCCGACTTACGTCCAGAGGGAGCAATGCTTCCAACAGTCTGTATACGTGCCGTTACTGAGAGTCCAGTATTAGATTGCGACGCACCATTGGGTGTTTACTGTAACCCTTGGAGCTTCATATTGACGATGAAACACAGAAATTGCATCGGGATTGAATATAGTAGGCACAATGCCGACTTACGTCCAGGGGGAGTAATGCTTCAAACAGTCTGTATATGTGCCGTTACTGAGAGGCCAGTATTAGGTTGCGACGCACCACTGGGTGATTACTGTAACCCTTGCAGGTTCATATTAACGATGAAACACAGAAATTGCATCGGGATTGAATATAGTAGGCACAATTCCGACCTACGTCCAGGTGATGTAATGCTTCAAACAGTCTGCATAAGTGCCGTTACTGAGAGACCAGTATTAGATTGCAACGCACCAGTGGATGTATACTGTAACACTTGAAGCTTCATATTGACGATGAAACACAGAAATTGGATCGGGATTGAATATAGTAGGCACAATGCCGACTTACGTCCAGGGGCAGTAATGCTACAACAGTCTGTATATGTGCCGTTCCTGAGAGGCCAGTATTAGATTGCGACGCACCACTGGGTGTTTACTGTAACCCTTGGAGCTTCATATTGACGATGAAACACAGAAATTACATCGGAATTGAATATAGTAGGCACAATGCCGACTTACGTCCAGGGGGAGCTATGCTTGAAAGAGTCTGTATACGTGCCGTTCCTGAGAGGCCAGTATTAGATTGCGACGACCCACTGGGTGTTTACTGTAACCCTTGGATCTTCATATTGAGGATGAAACACAGAAATTGCATCGGGATTGAATATAGTAGGCACAATGCCGACTTACGTCCAGGGGGAGTAATGCTTCGAACACTCTGTATATGTGCCGTTCCTCAGAGGCCAGTATTAGATTGCGACGCACCAATAGGTGTTTACTGTAACCCTTGGAGCTTCATATTGACGATGAAACACAGAAATTGCATCGGGATTGAATATAGTAGGCACAATGCCGACTTACGTCCAGGGGGAGCAATGCTTCAAACAGTCAGTATACGTGCCGTTACTGAGAGGCCAGTATTAGATTGCGACGCACCACTGGGTGTTTACTGTAACCCTTGGAGCTTCATAATGACGATGAAACACAGAAATTGCATCGGGATTGAATATAGTAGGCACAATTCCGACCTACGTGCAGGTGAAGTAATGCTTCAAACAATCTGCATATGTGCCGTTACTGAGAGGCCAGTATTAGATTGCAACGCACCAGTGGATGTTTACTGTAATCCTTGAAGCTTCATATTGACGATGAAACACAGAAATTGGATCGGGATTGAATATAGTAGGCACAATGCCGACTTACGTCCAGGGGCAGTAATGCTACAACAGTCTGTATATGTGCCGTTCCTGAGAGGCCAGTATTAGATTGCGACGCACCACTGGGTGTTTACTGTAACCCTTGGAGCTTCATATTGACGATGAAACACAGAAATCACATCGGAATTGAATATAGTAGGCACAATGCCGACTTACGTCCAGGGGGAGCTATGCTTGAAAGAGTCTGTATACGTGCCGTTCCTGAGAGGCCAGTATTAGATTGCGACGACCCACTGGGTGTTTACTGTAACCCTTGGATCTTCATATTGAGGATGAAACACAGAAATTGCATCGGGATTGGATATAGTAGGCACAATGCCGACTTACGTCCAGGGGGAGTAATGCTTCAAACAGTCAGTATACGTGCCGTTACTGAGAGGCCAGTATTAGATTGCGACGCACCACTGGGTGTTTACTGTATCCCTTGGAGCTTCATAATGACGATGAAACACAGAAATTGCATCGGGATTGAATATAGTATGCACAATGCCGACTTACGTCCAGGGGGAGCAATGCTTCCAACAGTCTGTATACGTGCCGTTACTGAGAGTCCAGTATTAGATTGCGACGCACCATTGGGTGTTTACTGTAACCCTTGGAGCTTCATATTGACGATGAAACACAGAAATTGCATCGGGATTGAATATAGTAGGCACAATGCCGACTTACGTCCTGGGGGAGTAATGTTTCAAACAGTCTGTATATGTGCCGTTACTGAGAGGCCAGTATTAGGTTGCGACGCACCACTGGGTGATTACTGTAACCCTTGGAGCTTCATATTGACGATGAAACACAGAAATTGCATCGGGATTGAATATAGTAGGCACAATGCCGACTGACGTCCAGGGGGAGTAATGCTTCAAACAGTCAGTATACGTGCCGTTACTGAGAGGCCAGTATTAGATTGCGACGCACCACTGGGTGTTTACTGTAACCCTTGGAGCTTCATATTGACGATGAAACACGGAAATTACATCGGAATTGAATATAGTAGGCACAATGCCGACTTACGTCCAGGGGGAGCTATGCTTGAAAGAGTCTGTATACGTGCCGTTCCTGAGGGGCCAGTATTAGATTGCGACGACCCACTGGGTGTTTACTGTAACCCTTGGATCTTCATATTGAGGATGAAACACAGAAATTGCATCGGGATTGAATATAGTAGGCACAATGCCGACTTACGTCCAGGGGGAGTAATGCTTCGAACACTCTGTATATGTGCCATTCCTCAGAGGCCAGTATTAGATTGCGACGCACCAATAGGTGTTTACTGTAACCCTTGGAGCTTCATATTGACGATGAAACACAGAAATTGCATCGGGATTGAATATAGTAGGCACAATGCCGACTTACGTCCAGGGGGAGCAATGCTTCAAACAGTCAGTATTCGTGCCGTTACTGAGAGGCCAGTATTAGATTTCGACGCACCACTGGGTGTTTACTGTAACCCTTGGAGCTTCATAATGACGATGAAACACAGAAATTGCATCGGGATTGAATATAGTATGCACAAGGCCGACTTACGTCCAGAGGGAGCAATGCTTCCAACAGTCTGTATACGTGTCGTTACTGAGAGTCCAGTATTAGATTGCGACGCACCATTGGGTGTTTACTGTAACCCTTGGAGCTTCATATTGACGATGAAACACAGAAATTGCATCGGGATTGAATATAGTCGGCACAATGCCGACTTACGTCCAGGGGGAGTAATGCTTCAAACAGTCTGTATATGTGCCGTTACTGAGAGGCCAGTATTAGGTTGCGACGCACCACTGGGTGATTACTGTAACCCTTGCAGGTTCATATTAACGATGAAACACAGATATTGCATCGGGGTTGAATATAGTAGGCACAATTCCGACCTACGTCCAGGTGAAGTAATGCTTCAAACAATCTGCATATGTGCCGTTACTGAGAGACCAGTATTAGATTGCAACGCACCAGTGGATGTTTACTGTAACCCTTGAAGCTTCATATTGACGATGAAACACAGAAATTGGATCGGGATTGAATATAGTAGGCACAATGCCGACTTACGTCCAGGGGCAGTAAGGCTACAACAGTCTGTATATGTGCCGTTCCTGAGAGGCCAGTATTAGATTGCGACGCACCACTGGGTGTTTACTGTAACCCTTGGAGCTTCATATTGACGATGAAACACAGAAATTACATCGGAATTGAATATAGTAGGCACAATGCCGACTTACGTCCAGGGGGAGCTATGCTTGAAAGAGTCTGTATACGTGCCGTTCCTGAGAGGCCAGTATTAGATTGCGACGACCCACTGGGTGTTTACTGTAACCCTTGGATCTTCATTTTGAGGATGAAACACAGAAATTGCATCGGGATTGAATATAGTAGGCACAATGCCGACTTACGTCCAGGGGGAGTAATGCTTCAAACAGTCAGTACACGTGCCGTTACTGAGAGGCCAGTATTAGATTGCGACGCACCACTGGGTGTTTACTGTAACCCTTGGAGCTTCATAATGACGATGAAACACAGAAATTGCATCGGGATTGAATATAGTATGCACAATGCCGACTTACGTCCAGGGGGAGCAATGCTTCCAACAGTCTGTATACGTGCCGTTACTGAGAGTCCAGTATTAGATTGCGACGCACCATTGGGTGTTTACTGTAACCCTTGGAGCTTCATATTGACGATGAAACACAGAAATTGCATCGGGATTGAATATAGTAGGCACAATGCCGACTTATGTCCAGGGGGAGTAATGCTTCAAACGGTCTGTATATGTACCGTTACTGAGAGCCAGTATTAAGTTGCGACGCACCACTGGGTGATTACTGTAACCCTTGGAGCTTCATATTGACGATGAAACTGAGATATTGCATCGGAATTGAATATAGTAGGCACAATGCCGACTGACGTCCAGGGGGAGTATTGCTTCAAAGGGTCTCTATACGTGACGTTACTGAGAGGCCAGTATTAGATTGCGACGCACCACTGGGTGTTTACTGTAACCCTTGGAGCTTCATAATGACGATGAAACACAGAAATTGCATCGGGATTGAATATAGTAGGCACAAAGCCAACTTACGTCCAGGGGGAGCAATGCTTCTAATAGTCTGTATACGTGCCGTTACTAAGAGGCCAGTATTAGATTGCGACGCACCAATGGGTGTTTACTGTAACCCTTGGAGCTTCATATTGACGATGAAACACAGAAATTGCATCGGGATTGAATATAGTAGGCACAATGCCGACTTACATCCAGGGGGAGTTATTCTTCAAACAGTCTGTATATGTGCCGTTACTGAGAGGCCAGTATTAGATTGTGACTCACCACTAGGTGTTTACTGTAACCCTTGGAGCTTCATATTGACGAAAAAACACAGAAATTGCATCGGGATTGAATATAGTAGGCACAATGCTGACTTACGTCCAGGGGGAGTAATGCTTCGAACAGTCTGTATACATGCCGTTACTGACAGGCCAGTATTAGATTACGACGCACCAGTGGATGTTTACTGTTACCCATGGAGCTTCATACTGACGATGAAACACATAATTTGCATAGGGACTGAATATAGTAGGCACAATGCCGACTTACGTCCAGGGGGCGCAATGCTTCAAACAGTCTGTATATGTGCCGTTACTGAGAGGCCAGTATTAGGTGGCGACGCACCACTGGGTGATTCCTGTACCCCTTGGAGCTTCATATTGACGATGAAACACAGAAATTGCATCGGGATTGAATATAGTAGGCACAATGCTGACTTACGTCCAGGAAGAGTAATGCTTCAAACAGTCTGTATATGTCCCGTTACTGAGAGGCCAGTATTACATTGCGACGCACCAATGGGTGTTTACTGTAACCCTTGGAGCTTCATATTGACGATGAAACACAGAAATTGCATCGGGATTGAATATAGTAGGCACAATGCCGACTTACGTCCAGGGGGAGTGTTGCTTCAAACAGTCTGTATATGTGCCGTTACTGAGAGGCCAGTATTAGATTTCGACGAACCAGTGGATGTTTACTGTAACCCTTGGAGCTTCATATTGACGATGAAACACAGAAATTGCATCGGGATTGAATATAGTAGGCACAATGCTGTCTTACGTCCAGGGGGAGTAGTGCTTCAAACAGTCTGTATATGTGCCGTTAGTGACAGACCAGTATTAGATTACGACGCACCAGTGGATGTTTACTATAACCCTTGGAGCTTCATATTGACGATGAAACACAGAAATTGCATCGGGATTGAATATAGTAGGCACAATGCCGACTTACGTCCAGGGGGAGTGTTGCTTCAAACAGTCTGTATATGTGCCGTTACTGAGAGGCCAGTATTAGATTTCGACGAACCAGTGGATGTTTACTGTAACCCTTGGAGCTTCATATTGACGATGAAACAAAGAAATTGCATCGGGATTGAATATAGTAGGAACAATGCCGACTTACATCCAGGGGGAGTTATTCTTCAAACAGTCTGTATATGTGCCGTTACTGAGAGGCCAGTATTAGATTGCGACTCACCACTAGGTGTTTACTGTAACCCTTGGAGCTTCATATTGACGACAAAACACAGAAATTGCATCGGGATTGAATATAGTAGGCACAATGCTGACTTACGTCCAGGAGGAGTAATGCTTCAAACAGTCTGTATATGTGCCGTTACTGACAGACCAGTATTAGATTGCGACGCACCACTGGGTGTTTACTGTAGCCCTTGCAGGTTCATATTAACGATGAAACACAGAAATTGCATCGGGATTGAATATAGTAGGCACAATGCCGACCTACGTCCAGGTGAAGTAATGCTTCAAACAGTCTGCATATGTGCCGTTACTGAGAGACCAGTATTAGATTGCAACGCACCAGTGGATGTTTACTGTAACCCTTGGAGCTTCATATTGACGATGAAACACGGAAATTACATCGGAATTGAATATAGTAGGCACAATGCCGACTTACGTCCAGGGAGAGCTATGCTTGAAAGAGTCTGTATACGTGCCGTTCCTGAGGGGGCAGTATTAGATTGCGACGACCCACTGGGTGTTTACTGTAACCCTTGGATCTTCATATTGAGGATGAAACACAGAAATTGCATCGGGATTGAATATAGTAGGCACAATGCCGACTTACGTCCAGGGGGAGTAATGCTTCGAACACTCTGTATATGTGCCGTTCCTCAGAGGCCAGTATTAGATTGCGACGCACCAATAGGTGTTTACTGTAACCCTTGGAGCTTCATATTGACGATGAAACACAGAAATTGCATCGGGATTGAATATAGTATGCACAAGGCCGACTTACGTCCAGAGGGAGCAATGCTTCCAACAGTCTGTATACGTGCCGTTACTGAGAGTCCAGTATTAGATTGCGACGCACCATTGGGTGTTTACTGTAACCCTTGGAGGTTCATATTGACGATGAAACACAGAAATTACATCGGAATTGAATATAGTATGCACAAGGCCGACTTACGTCCAGGGGGAGTAATGCTTCAATCAGAATACGTGCCGTTACTGAGAGGCCAGTATTAGATTGCGACGCACCACTGGGTGTTTACTGTAACCCTTGGAGCTTCATAATGACGATGAAACACAGAAATTGCATCGGGATTGAATATAGTATGCACAAGGCCGGCTTACGTCCAGAGGGAGCAATGCTTCCAACAGTCTGTATACGTGCCGTTACTGAGAGTCCAGTATTAGATTGCGACGCACCATTGGGTGTTTACTGTAACCCTTGGAGCTTCATATTGACGATGAAACACAGAAATTGCATCGGGATTGAATATAGTAGGCACAATGCCGACTTACGTCCAGGGGGAGTAATGCTTCAAACAGTCTGTATATGTGCCGTTACTGAGAGGCCAGTATTAGGTTGCGACGCACCACTGGGTGATTACTGTAACCCTTGCAGGTTCATATTAACGATGAAACACAGAAATTGCATCGGGATTGAATATAGTAGGCACAATTCCGACCTACGTCCAGGTGATGTAATGCTTCAAACAGTCTGCATAAGTGCCGTTACTGAGAGACCAGTATTAGATTGCAACGCACCAGTGGATGTATACTGTAACACTTGAAGCTTCATATTGACGATGAAACACAGAAATTGGATCGGGATTGAATATAGTAGGCACAATGCCGACTTACGTCCAGGGGCAGTAATGCTACAACAGTCTGTATATGTGCCGTTCCTGAGAGGCCAGTATTAGATTGCGACGCACCACTGGGTGTTTACTGTAACCCTTGGAGCTTCATATTGACGATGAAACACAGAAATTACATCGGAATTGAATATAGTAGGCACAATGCCGACTTACGTCCAGGGGGAGCTATGCTTGAAAGAGTCTGTATACGTGCCGTTCCTGAGAGGCCAGTATTAGATTGCGACGACCCACTGGGTGTTTACTGTAACCCTTGGATCTTCATATTGAGGATGAAACACAGAAATTGCATCGGGATTGAATATAGTAGGCACAATGCCGACTTACGTCCAGGGGGAGTAATGCTTCAAACAGTCAGAATACGTGCCGTTACTGAGAGGCCAGTATTAGATTGCGACGCACCACTGGGTGTTTACTGTAACCCTTGGAGCCTCATAATGACGATGAAACACAGAAATTGCATCCGGATTGAATATAGTATGCACAAGGCCGACTTACGTCCAGAGGGAGCAATGCTTCCAACAGTCTGTATACGTGCCGTTGCTGAGAGGCCAGTATTAGATTGCGACGCACCACTGGGTGTTTACTGTAACCCTTGGATCTTCATATTGAGGATGAAACACAGAAATTGCATCGGGATTGAATATAGTAGGCACAATGCCGACTTACGTCCAGGGGGAGTAATGCTTCGAACACTCTGTATATGTGCCGTTCCTCAGAGGCCAGTATTAGATTGCGACGCACCAATAGGTGTTTACTGTAACCCTTGGAGCTTCATATTGACGATGAAACACAGAAATTGCATCGGGATTGAATATAGTAGGCACAATGCCGACTTACGTCCAGGGGGAGCAATGCTTCAAACAGTCAGTATACGTGCCGTTACTGAGAGGCCAGTATTAGATTGCGACGCACCACTGGGTGTTTACTGTAACCCTTGGAGCTTCATAATGACGATGAAACACAGAAATTGCATCGGGATTGAATATAGTAGGCACAATTCCGACCTACGTGCAGGTGAAGTAATGCTTCAAACAATCTGCATATGTGCCGTTACTGAGAGGCCAGTATTAGATTGCAACGCACCAGTGGATGTTTACTGTAATCCTTGAAGCTTCATATTGACGATGAAACACAGAAATTGGATCGGGATTGAATATAGTAGGCACAATGCCGACTTACGTCCAGGGGCAGTAATGCTACAACAGTCTGTATATGTGCCGTTCCTGAGAGGCCAGTATTAGATTGCGACGCACCACTGGATGTTTCCTGTAACCCTTGGAGCTTCATATTGACGATGAAACACAGAAATCACATCGGAATTGAATATAGTAGGCACAATGCCGACTTACGTCCAGGGGGAGCTATGCTTGAAAGAGTCTGTATACGTGCCGTTCCTGAGAGGCCAGTATTAGATTGCGACGCACCACTGGGTGTTTACTGTAACCCTTGGAGCTTCATAATGACGATGAAACACAGAAATTGCATCGGGATTGAATATAGTATGCACAATGCCGACTGACGTCCAGGGGGAGTAATGCTTCAAACAGTCAGTATACGTGCCGTTACTGAGAGGCCAGTATTAGATTGCGACGCACCACTGGGTGTTTACTGTAACCCTTGGAGCTTCATATTGACCATGAAACACGGAAATTACATCGGAATTGAATATAGTAGGCACAATGCCGACTTACGTCCAGGGGGAGCTATGCTTGAAAGAGTCTGTATACGTGCCGTTCCTGAGGGGCCAGTATTAGATTGCGACGACCCACTGGGTGTTTACTGTAACCCTTGGATCTTCATATTGAGGATGAAACACAGAAATTGCATCGGGATTGAATATAGTAAGCACAATGCCGACTTACGTCCAGGGGGAGTAATGCTTCGAACACTCTGTATATGTGCCATTCCTCAGAGGCCAGTATTAGATTGCGACGCACCAATAGGTGTTTACTGTAACCCTTGGAGCTTCATATTGACGATGAAACACAGAAATTGCATCGGGATTGAATATAGTAGGCACAATGCCGACTTACGTCCAGGGGGAGCAATGCTTCAAACAGTCAGTATTCGTGCCGTTACTGAGAGGCCAGTATTAGATTTCGACGCACCACTGGGTGTTTACTGTAACCCTTGGAGCTTCATAATGACGATGAAACACAGAAATTGCATCGGGATTGAATATAGTATGCACAACGCCGACTTACGTCCAGAGGGAGCAATGCTTCCAACAGTCTGTATACGTGTCGTTACTGAGAGTCCAGTATTAGATTGCCACGCACCATTGGGTGTTTACTGTAACCCTTGGAGCTTCATATTGACGATGAAACACAGAAATTGCATCGGGATTGAATATAGTAGGCACAATGCCGACTTACGTCCAGGGGGAGTAATGCTTCAAACAGTCTGTATATGTGCCGTTACTGAGAGGCCAGTATTAGGTTGCGACGCACCACTGGGTGATTACTGTAACCCTTGCAGGTTCATATTAACGATGAAACACAGATATTGCATCGGGGTTGAATATAGTAGGCACAATTCCGACCTACGTCCAGGTGAAGTAATGCTTCAAACAATCTGCATATGTGCCGTTACTGAGAGACCAGTATTAGATTGCAACGCACCAGTGGATGTTTACTGTAACCCTTGAAGCTTCATATTGACGATGAAACACAGAAATTGGATCGGGATTGAATATAGTAGGCACAATGCCGACTTACGTCCAGGGGCAGTAAGGCTACAACAGTCTGTACATGTGCCGTTCCTGAGAGGCCAGTATTAGATTGCGACGCACCACTGGGTGTTTACTGTAACCCTTGGAGCTTCATATTGACGATGAAACACAGAAATTACATCGGAATTGAATATAGTAGGCACAATGCCGACTTACGTCCAGGGGGAGCTATGCTTGAAAGAGTCTGTATACGTGCCGTTCCTGAGAGGCCAGTATTAGATTGCGACGACCCACTGGGTGTTTACTGTAACCCTTGGATCTTCATTTTGAGGATGAAACACAGAAATTGCATCGGGATTGAATATAGTAGGCACAATGCCGACTTACGTCCAGGGGGAGTAATGCTTCAAACAGTCAGTACACGTGCCGTTACTGAGAGGCCAGTATTAGATTGCGACGCACCACTGGGTGTTTACTGTAACCCTTGGAGCTTCATAATGACGATGAAACACAGAAATTGCATCGGGATTGAATATAGTATGCACAATGCCGACTTACGTCCAGGGGGAGCAATGCTTCCAACAGTCTGTATACGTGCCGTTACTGAGAGTCCAGTATTAGATTGCGACGCACCATTGGGTGTTTACTGTAACCCTTGGAGCTTCATATTGACGATGAAACACAGAAATTGCATCGGGATTGAATATAGTAGGCACAATGCCGACTTATGTCCAGGGGGAGTAATGCTTCAAACGGTCTGTATATGTACCGTTACTGAGCAGCCAGTATTAAGTTGCGACGCACCACTGGGTGATTACTGTAACCCTTGGAGCTTCATATTGACGATGAAACTGAGATATTGCATCGGAATTGAATATAGTAGGCACAATGCCGACTGACGTCCAGGGGGAGTATTGCTTCAAAGGGTCTCTATACGTGACGTTACTGAGAGGCCAGTATTAGATTGCGACGCACCACTGGGTGTTTACTGTAACCCTTGGAGCTTCATAATGACGATGAAACACAGAAATTGCATCGGGATTGAATATAGTAGGCACAAAGCCAACTTACGCCCAGGGGGAGCAATGCTTCTAATAGTCTGTATACGTGCCGTTACTAAGAGGCCAGTATTAGATTGCGACGCACCAATGGGTGTTTACTGTAACCCTTGGAGCTTCATATTGACGATGAAACACAGAAATTGCATCGGGATTGAATATAGTAGGCACAATGCCGACTTACATCCAGGGGGAGTTATTCTTCAAACAGTCTGTATATGTGCCGTTACTGAGAGGCCAGTATTAGATTGTGACTCACCACTAGGTGTTTACTGTAACCCTTGGAGCTTCATATTGACGAAAAAACACAGAAATTGCATCGGGATTGAATATAGTAGGCACAATGCTGACTTACGTCCAGGAGTAGTAATGCTTCAAACAGTCTGTATATGTGCCGTTACTGAGAGGCCAGTATTAGATTGCGACGCACCACTGGGTGTTTACTGTAACCCTTGCATGTTCATATTAACGATGAAACACAGAAATTGCATCGGGATTGAATATAGTAGGCACAATGCCGACTTACGTCCAGGTGAAGTAATGCTTCAAACAGTCTGCATATGTGCCGTTACTGAGAGACCAGTATTAGATTGCAACGCACCAGTGGATGTTTACTGTAACCCTTGAAGCTTCATATTGACGATGAAACACAGAAATTGGATCGGGATTGAATATAGTAGGCACAATGCCGACTTACGTCCAGGGGCAGTAATGCTACAACAGTCTGTATATGTGCCGTTCCTGAGAGGCCAGTATTAGATTGCGACGCACCACTGGGTGTTTACTGTAACCCTTGGAGCTTCATATTGACGATGAAACACGGAAATTACATCGGAATTGAATATAGTAGGCACAATGCCGACTTACGTCCAGGGGGAGCTATGCTTGAAAGAGTCTGTATACGTGCCGTTCCTGAGGGGCCAGTATTAGATTGCGACGACCCACTGGGTGTTTACTGTAACCCTTGGATCTTCATATTGAGGATGAAACACAGAAATTGCATCGGGATTGAATATAGTAGGCACAATGCCGACTTACGTCCAGGGGGAGTAATGCTTCGAACACTCTGTATATGTGCCGTTCCTCAGAGGCCAGTATTAGATTGCGACGCACCATTGGGTGTTTACTGTAACCCTTGGAGCTTCATATTGACGATGAAACACAGAAATTGCATCGGGATTGAATATAGTAGGCACAATGCCGACTTACGTCCTGGGGGAGTAATGTTTCAAACAGTCTGTATATGTGCCGTTACTGAGAGGCCAGTATTAGGTTGCGACGCACCACTGGGTGATTACTGTAACCCTTGGAGCTTCATATTGACGATGAAACACAGAAATTGCATCGGGATTGAATATAGTAGGCACAATGCCGACTGACGTCCAGGGGGAGTAATGCTTCAAACAGTCAGTATACGTGCCGTTACTGAGAGGCCAGTATTAGATTGCGACGCACCACTGGGTGTTTACTGTAACCCTTGGAGCTTCATATTGACGATGAAACACGGAAATTACATCGGAATTGAATATAGTAGGCACAATGCCGACTTACGTCCAGGGGGAGCTATGCTTGAAAGAGTCTGTATACGTGCCGTTCCTGAGGGGCCAGTATTAGATTGCGACGACCCACTGCGTGTTTACTGTAACCCTTGGATCTTCATATTGAGGATGAAACACAGAAATTGCATCGGGATTGAATATAGTAGGCACAATGCCGACTTACGTCCAGGGGGAGTAATGCTTCGAACACTCTGTATATGTGCCATTCCTCAGAGGCCAGTATTAGATTGCGACGCACCAATAGGTGTTTACTGTACCCCTTGGAGCTTCATATTGACGATGAAACACAGAAATTGCATCGGGATTGAATATAGTAGGCACAATGCCGACTTACGTCCAGGGGGAGCAATGCTTCAAACAGTCAGTATACGTGCCGTTACTGAGAGGCCAGTATTAGATTTCGACGCACCACTGGGTGTTTACTGTAACCCTTGGAGCTTCATAATGACGATGAAACACAGAAATTGCATCGGGATTGAATATAGTATGCACAACGCCGACTTACGTCCAGAGGGAGCAATGCTTCCAACAGTCTGTATACGTGTCGTTACTGAGAGTCCAGTATTAGATTGCCACGCACCATTGGGTGTTTACTGTAACCCTTGGAGCTTCATATTGACGATGAAACACAGAAATTGCATCGGGATTGAATATAGTAGGCACAATGCCGACTTACGTCCAGGGGGAGTAATGCTTCAAACAGTCTGTATATGTGCCGTTACTGAGAGGCCAGTATTAGGTTGCGACGCACCACTGGGTGATTACTGTAACCCTTGCAGGTTCATATTAACGATGAAACACAGATATTGCATCGGGGTTGAATATAGTAGGCACAATTCCGACCTACGTCCAGGTGAAGTAATGCTTCAAACAATCTGCATATGTGCCGTTACTGAGAGACCAGTATTAGATTGCAACGCACCAGTGGATGTTTACTGTAACCCTTGAAGCTTCATATTGACGATGAAACACAGAAATTGGATCGGGATTGAATATAGTAGGCACAATGCCGACTTACGTCCAGGGGCAGTAAGGCTACAACAGTCTGTATATGTGCCGTTCCTGAGAGGCCAGTATTAGATTGCGACGCACCACTGGGTGTTTACTGTAACCCTTGGAGCTTCATATTGACGATGAAACACAAAAATTACATCGGAACTGAATATAGTAGGCACAATGCCGACTTACGTCCAGGGGGAGCTATGCTTGAAAGAGTCTGTATACGTGCCGTTCCTGAGAGGCCAGTATTAGATTGCGACGACCCACTGGGTGTTTACTGTAACCCTTGGATCTTCATTTTGAGGATGAAACACAGAAATTGCATCGGGATTGAATATAGTAGGCACAATGCCGACTTACGTCCAGGGGGAGTAATGCTTCAAACAGTCAGTACACGTGCCGTTACTGAGAGGCCAGTATTAGATTGCGACGCACCACTGGGTGTTTACTGTAACCCTTGGAGCTTCATAATGACGATGAAACACAGAAATTGCATCGGGATTGAATATAGTATGCACAATGCCGACTTACGTCCAGGGGGAGCAATGCTTCAAACAGTCAGTATACGTGCCGTTACTGAGAGTCCAGTATTAGATTGCGACGCACCATTGGGTGTTTACTGTAACCCTTGGAGCTTCATATTGACGATGAAACACAGAAATTGCATCGGGATTGAATATAGTAGGCACAATGCCGACTTATGTCCAGTGGGAGTAATGCTTTAAACAGTCTGTATATGTACCGTTACTGAGCAGCCAGTATTAGGTTGCGACGCACCACTGGGTGATTACTGTAACCCTTGGAGCTTCATATTGACGATGAAACTGAGATATTGCATCGGAATTGAATATAGTAGGCACAATGCCGACTGACGTCCAGGGGGAGTATTGCTTCAAAGGGTCTCTATACGTGACGTTACTGAGAGGCCAGTATTAGATTGCGACGCACCACTGGGTGTTTACTGTAACCCTTGGAGCTTCATAATGACGATGAAACACAGAAATTGCATCGGGATTGAATATAGTAGGCACAAAGCCAACTTACGCCCAGGGGGAGCAATGCTTCTAATAGTCTGTATACGTGCCGTTACTAAGAGGCCAGTATTAGATTGCGACGCACCAATGGGTGTTTACTGTAACCCTTGGAGCTTCATATTGACGATGAAACACAGAAATTGCATCGGGATTGAATATAGTAGGCACAATGCCGACTTACATCCAGGGGGAGTTATTCTTCAAACAGTCTGTATATGTGCCGTTACTGAGAGGCCAGTATTAGATTGTGACTCACCACTAGGTGTTTACTGTAACCCTTGGAGCTTCATATTGACGAAAAAACACAGAAATTGCATCGGGATTGAATATAGTAGGCACAATGCTGACTTACGTCCAGGAGTAGTAATGCTTCAAACAGTCTGTATATGTGCCGTTACTGAGAGGCCAGTATTAGATTGCGACGCACCACTGGGTGTTTACTGTAACCCTTGCATGTTCATATTAACGATGAAACACAGAAATTGCATCGGGATTGAATATAGTAGGCACAATGCCGACTTACGTCCAGGTGAAGTAATGCTTCAAACAGTCTGCATATGTGCCGTTACTGAGAGACCAGTATTAGATTGCAACGCACCAGTGGATGTTTACTGTAACCCTTGAAGCTTCATATTGACGATGAAACACAGAAATTGGATCGGGATTGAATATAGTAGGCACAATGCCGACTTACGTCCAGGGGCAGTAATGCTACAACAGTCTGTATATGTGCCGTTCCTGAGAGGCCAGTATTAGATTGCGACGCACCACTGGGTGTTTACTGTAACCCTTGGAGCTTCATATTGACGATGAAACACGGAAATTACATCGGAATTGAATATAGTAGGCACAATGCCGACTTACGTCCAGGGGGAGCTATGCTTGAAAGAGTCTGTATACGTGCCGTTCCTGAGGGGCCAGTATTAGATTGCGACGACCCACTGGGTGTTTACTGTAACCCTTGGATCTTCATATTGAGGATGAAACACAGAAATTGCATCGGGATTGAATATAGTAGGCACAATGCCGACTTACGTCCAGGGGGAGTAATGCTTCGAACACTCTGTATATGTGCCGTTCCTCAGAGGCCAGTATTAGATTGCGACGCACCAATAGGTGTTTACTGTAACCCTTGGAGCTTCATATTGACGATGAAACACAGAAATTGCATCGGGATTGAATATAGTAGGCACAATGCCGACTTACAACCAGGGGGAGTAATGCTTCAAACAGTCAGTATACGTGCCGTTACTGAGAGGCCAGTATTAGATTGCGACGCACCACTGGGTGTTTACTGTAACCCTTGGAGCTTCATAATGACGATGAAACACAGAAATTGCATCGGGATTGAATATAGTATGCACAAGGCCGACTTACGTCCAGAGGGAGCAATGCTTCCAACAGTCTGTATACGTGCCGTTACTGAGAGTCCAGTATTAGATTGCGACGCACCATTGGGTGTTTACTGTAACCCTTGGAGCTTCATAATGACGATGAAACACAGAAATTGCATCGGGATTGAATATAGTAGGCACAATGCCGACTTACGTCCAGGGGGAGTAATGCTTCAAACAGTCTGTATATGTGCCGTTACTGAGAGGCCAGTATTAGGTTGCGTCGCACCACTGGGTGATTACTGTAACCCTTGCAGGCTCATATTAACGATGAAACACAGAAATTGCATCGGGATTGAATATAGTAGGCACAATTCCGACCTACGTCCAGGTGAAGTAATGCTTCAAACAGTCTGCATAAGTGCCGTTACTGAGAGACCAGTATTAGATTGCAACGCACCAGTGGATGTTACTGTAACACTTGAAGCTTCATATTGACGATGAAACACAGAAATTGGATCGGGATTGAATATAGTAGGCACAATGCCGACTTACGTCCAGGGGCAGTAATGCTACAACAGTCTGTATATGTGCCGTTCCTGAGAGGCCAGTATTCGATTGCGACGCACCACTGGGTGTTTACTGTAACCCTTGGAGCTTCATATTGACGATGAAACACAGAAATTACATCGGAATTGAATATAGTAGGCACAATGCCGACTTACGTCCAGGGGGAGCTATGCTTGAAAGAGTCTGTATACGTGCCGTTCCTGAGAGGCCAGTATTAGATTGAGACGACCCACTGGGTGTTTACTGTAACCCTTGGATCTTCATATTGAGGATGAAACACAGAAATTGCATCGGGATTGAATATAGTAGGCACAATGCCGACTTACGTCCAGGGGGAGTAATGCTTCAAACAGTCAGTATACGTGCCGTTACTGAGAGGCCAGTATTAGATTGCGACACACCACTGGGTGTTTACTGTAACCCTTCGAGCTTCATAATGACGATGAAACACAGAAATTGCATCGGGATTGAATATAGTATGCACAATGCCGACTTACGTCCAGGGGGAGCAATGCTTCCAACAGTCTGTATATGTGCCGTTACTGAGAGTCCAGTATTAGATTGCGACGCACCATTGGGTGTTTACTGTAACCCTTGGAGCTTCATATTGACGATGAAACAAGAAATTGCATCGGGATTGAATATAGTAGGCACAATGCCGACTTACGTCCAGGGGGAGTAATGCTTCAAACAGTCTGTATATGTGCCGCTACTGAGAGGCCAGTATTAGGTTGCGACGCACCACTGGGTGATTACTGTAACCCTTGGAGCTTCATATTGAGGATGAAACACAGAAATTGCATCGGGATTGAATATAGTAGGCACAATGCCGACTGACGTCCAGGGGGAGTAATGCTTCAAACAGTCTGTATATGTGCCGCTACTGAGAGGCCAGTATTAGGTTGCGACGCACCACTGGGTGATTACTGTAACCCTTGGAGCTTCATATTGACGATGAAACACAGAAATTGCATCGGGATTGAATATAGTAGGCACAATGCCGACTTACGTCCAGGGGGAGTAATGCTTCGAACACTCTGTATATGTGCCGTTCCTCAGAGGCCAGTATTAGATTGCGACGCACCAATAGGTGTTTACTGTAACCCTTGGAGCTTCATATTGACGATGAAACACAGAAATTGCATCGGGATTGATTATAGTAGGCACAATGCCGACTTATGTCCAGGGGGAGCAATGCTTCAAACAGTCAGAATACGTGCCGTTACTGAGAGGCCAGTATTAGATTGCGACGCACCACTGGGTGTTTACTGTAACCCTTGGAGCTTCATAATGACGATGAAACACAGAAATTGCATCGGGATTGAATATAGTAGGCACAATGCCGACTTACGTCCAGGGGGAGTAATGCTTCAAACAGTCTGTATATGTGCCGTTACTGAGAGGCCAGTATTAGGTTGCGACGCACCACTGGGTGATTACTGTAACCCTTGCAGGTTCATATTAACGATGAAACACAGATATTGCATCGGGATTGAATATAGTAGGCACAATTCCGACCTACGTCCAGGTGAAGTAATGCTTCAAACAATCTGCATATGTGCCGTTACTGAGAGACCAGTATTAGATTGCAACGCACCAGTGGATGTTTACTGTAACCCTTGAAGCTTCATATTGACGATGAAACACAGAAATTCGATCGGGATTGAATATAGTAGGCACAATGCCGACTTACGTCCAGGGGCAGTAAGGTTACAACAGTCTGTATATGTGCCGTTCCTGAGAGGCCAGTATTAGATTGCGACGCACCACTGGGTGTTTACTGTAACCCTTGGAGTTTCATATTGACGATGAAACACAGATATTACATCGGAATTGAATATAGTAGGCACAATGCCGACTTACGTCCAGGGGGAGCTATGCTTGAAAGAGTCTGTATACGTGCCGTTCCTGAGAGGCCAGTATTAGATTGAGACGACCCACTGGGTGTTTACTGTAACCCTTGGATCTTCATATTGAGGATGAAACACAGAAATTGCATCGGGATTGAATATAGTAGGCACAATGCCGACTTACGTCCAGGGGGAGTAATGCTTCAAACAGTCAGTACACATGCCGTTACTGAGAGGCCAGTATTAGATTGCGACGCACCACTGGGTGTTTACTGTAACCCTTGGAGCTTCATAATGACGATGAAACACAGAAATTGCATCGGGATTGAATATAGCATGCACAATGCCGACTTACGTCCAGGGGGAGCAATGCTTCCAACAGTCTGTATACGTGCCGTTACTGAGAGTCCAGTATTAGATTGCGACGCACCATTGGGTGTTTACTGTAACCCTTGGAGCTTCATATTGACGATGAAACACAGAAATTGCATCGGGATTGAATATAGTAGGCACAATGCCGACTTATGTCCAGGGGGAGTAATGCTTCAAACAGTCTGTATATGTGCCGTTACTGAGAGTCCAGTATTAGATTGCGACGCACCATTGGGTGTTTACTGTAACCCTTGGAGCTTCATATTGACGATGAAACTGAGATATTGCATCGGAATTGAATATAGTAGGCACAATGCCGACTGACGTCCAGGGGGAGTATTGCTTCAAAGAGTCTCTATACGTGACGTTACTGAGAGGCCAGTATTAGATTGCGACGCACCACTGGGTGTTTACTGTAACCCTTGGAGCTTCATAATGACGATGAAACACAGAAATTGCATCGGGATTGAATATAGTAGGCACAAAGCCAACTTACGCCCAGGGGGAGCAATGCTTTGATTAGTCTGTATACGTGCCGTTACTAAGAGGCCAGTATTAGATTGCGACGCACCAATGGGTGATTACTGTAACCCTTGGAGCTTCATATTGACGATGAAACACAGAAATTGCATCGGGATTGAATATAGTAGGCACAATGCCGACTTACATCCAGGGGGAGTTATTCTTCAAACAGTCTGTATATGTGCCGTTACTGAGAGACCAGTTTTAGATTGTGACTCACCACTAGGTGTTTACTGTAACCCTTGGAGCTTCATATTGACGATAAAACACAGAAATTGCATCGGGATTGAATATAGTAGGCACAATGCTGACTTACGTCCAGGAGGAGTAATGCTTCAAACAGTCTGTATATGTGCCGTTACTGAGAGGCCAGTATTAGATTGCGACGCACCACTGGGTGTTTACTGTAACCCTGGCAGGTTCATATTAACGATGAAACACAGAAATTGCATCGGGATTGAATATAGTAGGCACAATGCCGACTTACGTCCAGGTGAAGTAATGCTTCAAACAGTCTGCATATGTGCAGTTACTGAGAGACCAGTATTAGATTGCAACGCACCAGTGGATGTTTACTGTAACCATTGAAGCTTCATATTGACGATGAAACACAGAAATTGGATCGGGATTGAATATAGTAGGCACAATGCCGACTTACGTCCAGGGGCAGTAATGCTACAACAGTCTGTATATGTGCCGTTCCTGAGAGGCCAGTATTAGATTGCGACGCACCACTGGGTGTTTACTGTAACCCTTGGAGCTTCATATTGACGATGAAACACGGAAATTACATCGGAACTGAATATAGTAGGCACAATGCCGACTTACGTCCAGGGGGAGCTATGCTTGAAAGAGTCTGTATACGTGCCGTTCCTGAGGGGCCAGTATTAGATTGCGACGACCCACTGGGTGTTTACTGTAACCCTTGGATCTTCATATTGAGGATGAAACACAGAAATTGCATCGGGATTGAATATAGTAGGCACAATGCCGACTTACGTCCAGGGGGAGTAATGCTTCGAACACTCTGTATATGTGCCGTTCCTCAGAGGCCAGTATTAGATTGCGACGCACCAATAGGTGTTTACTGTAACCCTTGGAGCTTCATATTGACGATGAAACACAGAAATTGCATCGGGATTGAATATAGTAGGCACAATGCCGACTTACGACCAGGGGGAGTAATACTTCAAACAGTCAGTATACGTGCCGTTACTGAGAGGCCAGTATTAGATTGCGACGCACCACTGGGTGTTTACTGTAACCCTTGGAGCTTCATAATGACGATGAAACACAGAAATTGCATCGGGATTGAATATAGTATGCACAAGGCCGACTTACGTCCAGAGGGAGCAATGCATCCAACAGTCTGTATACGTGCCGTTACTGAGAGTCCAGTATTAGATTGCGACGCACCATTGGGTGTTTACTGTAACCCTTGGAGCTTCATATTGACGATGAAACACAGAAATTGCATCAGGATTGAATATAGTAGGCACAATGCCGACTTACGTCCAGGGGGAGTAATGCTTCAAACAGTCTGTATATGTGCCGTTACTGAGAGGCCAGTATTAGGTTGCGACGCACCACTGGGTGATTACTGTAACCCTTGCAGGTTCATATTAACGATGAAACACAGAAATTGCATCGGGATTGAATATAGTAGGCACAATTCCGACCTACGTCCAGGTGAAGTAATGCTTCAAACAGTCTGCATATGTGCCGTTACTGAGAGACCAGTATTAGATTGCAACGCACCAGTGGATGTTACTGTAACACTTGAAGCTTCATATTGACGATGAAACACAGAAATTGGATCGGGATTGAATATAGTAGGCACAATGCCGACTTACGTCCAGGGGCAGTAATGCTACAACAGTCTGTATATGTGCCGTTCCTGAGAGGCCAGTATTCGATTGCGACGCACCACTGGGTGTTTACTGTAACCCTTGGAGCTTCATATTGACGATGAAACACAGAAATTACATCGGAATTGAATATAGTAGGCACAATGCCGACTTACGTCCAGGGGGAGCTATGCTTGAAAGAGTCTGTATACGTGCCGTTCCTGAGAGGCCAGTATTAGATTGAGACGACCCACTGGGTGTTTACTGTAACCCTTGGATCTTCATATTGAGGATGAAACACAGAAATTGCATCGGGATTGAATATAGTAGGCACAATGCCGACTTACGTCCAGGGGGAGTAATGCTTCAAACAGTCAGTATACGTGCCGTTACTGAGAGGCCAGTATTAGATTGCGACGCACCACTAGCTGTTTACTGTAACCCTTCGAGCTTCATAATGACGATGAAACACAGAAATTGCATCGGGATTGAATATAGTATGCACAATGCCGACTTACGTCCAGGGGGAGCAATGCTTCCAACAGTCTGTATATGTGCCGTTACTGAGAGTCCAGTATTAGATTGCGACGCACCATTGGGTGTTTACTGTAACCCTTGGAGCTTCATATTGACGATGAAACACAGAAATTGCATCGGGATTGAATATAGTAGGCACAATGCCGACTTACGTCCAGGGGGAGTAATGCTTCAAACAGTCTGTATATGTGCCGTTACTGAGAGGCCAGTATTAGGTTGCGACGCACCACTGGGTGATTACTGTAACCCTTGCAGGTTCATATTAACGATGAAACACAGATATTGCATCGGGATTGAATATAGTAGGCACAATTCCGACCTACGTCCAGGTGAAGTAATGCTTCAAACAATCTGCATATGTGCCGTTACTGAGAGACCAGTATTAGATTGCAACGCACCAGTGGATGTTTACTGTAACCCTTGAAGCTTCATATTGACGATGAAACACAGAAATTCGATCGGGATTGAATATAGTAGGCACAATGCCGACTTACGTCCAGGGGCAGTAAGGCTACAACAGTCTGTATATGTGCCGTTCCTGAGAGGCCAGTATTAGATTGCGACGCACCACTGGGTGTTTACTGTAACCCTTGGAGTTTCATATTGACGATGAAACACAGATATTACATCGGAATTGAATATAGTAGGCACAATGCCGACTTACGTCCAGGGGGAGCTATGCTTGAAAGAGTCTGTATACGTGCCGTTCCTGAGAGGCCAGTATTAGATTGAGACGACCCACTGGGTGTTTACTGTAACCCTTGGATCTTCATATTGAGGATGAAACACAGAAATTGCATCGGGATTGAATATAGTAGGCACAATGCCGACTTACGTCCAGGGGGAGTAATGCTTCAAACAGTCAGTACACGTGCCGTTACTGAGAGGCCAGTATTAGATTGCGACGCACCACTGGGTGTTTACTGTAACCCTTGGAGCTTCATAATGACGATGAAACACAGAAATTGCATCGGGATTGAATATAGCATGCACAATGCCGACTTACGTCCAGGGGGAGCAATGCTTCCAACAGTCTGTATACGTGCCGTTACTGAGAGTCCAGTATTAGATTGCGACGCACCATTGGGTGTTTACTGTAACCCTTGGAGCTTCATATTGACGATGAAACACAGAAATTGCATCGGGATTGAATATAGTAGGCACAATGCCGACTTATGTCCAGGGGGAGTAATGCTTCAAACAGTCTGTATATGTGCCGTTACTGAGAGTCCAGTATTAGATTGCGACGCACCATTGGGTGTTTACTGTAACCCTTGGAGCTTCATATTGACGATGAAACTGAGATATTGCATCGGAATTGAATATAGTAGGCACAATGCCGACTGACGTCCAGGGGGAGTATTGCTTCAAAGAGTCTCTATACGTGACGTTACTGAGAGGCCAGTATTAGATTGCGACGCACCACTGGGTGTTTACTGTAACCCTTGGAGCTTCATAACGACGATGAAACACAGAAATTGCATCGGGATTGAATATAGTAGGCACAAAGCCAACTTACGCCCAGGGGGAGCAATGCTTTGATTAGTCTGTATACGTGCCGTTACTAAGAGGCCAGTATTAGATTGCGACGCACCAATGGGTGTTTACTGTAACCCTTGGAGCTTCATATTGACGATGAAACACAGAAATTGCATCGGGATTGAATATAGTAGGCACAATGCCGACTTACATCCAGGGGGAGTTATTCTTCAAACAGTCTGTATATGTGCCGTTACTGAGAGACCAGTTTTAGATTGTGACTCACCACTAGGTGTTTACTGTAACCCTTGGAGCTTCATATTGACGATAAAACACAGAAATTGCATCGGGATTGAGTATAGTAGGCACAATGCTGACTTACGTCCAGGAGGAGTAATGCTTCAAACAGTCTGTATATGTGCCGTTACTGAGAGGCCAGTATTAGATTGCGACGCACCACTGGGTGTTTACTGTAACCCTGGCAGGTTCATATTAACGATGAAACACAGAAATTGCATCGGGATTGAATATAGTAGGCACAATGCCGACTTACGTCCAGGTGAAGTAATGCTTCAAACAGTCTGCATATGTGCAGTTACTGAGAGACCAGTATTAGATTGCAACGCACCAGTGGATGTTTACTGTAACCATTGAAGCTTCATATTGACGATGAAACACAGAAATTGGATCGGGATTGAATATAGTAGGCACAATGCCGACTTACGTCCAGGGGCAGTAATGCTACAACAGTCTGTATATGTGCCGTTCCTGAGAGGCCAGTATTAGATTGCGACGCACCACTGGGTGTTTACTGTAACCCTTGGAGCTTCATATTGACGATGAAACACGGAAATTACATCGGAATTGAATATAGTAGGCACAATGCCGACTTACGTCCAGGGGGAGCTATGCTTGAAAGAGTCTGTATACGTGCCGTTCCTGAGGGGCCAGTATTAGATTGCGACGACCCACTGGGTGTTTACTGTAACCCTTGGATCTTCATATTGAGGATGAAACACAGAAATTGCATCGGGATTGAATATAGTAGGCACAATGCCGACTTACGTCCAGGGGGAGTAATGCTTCGAACACTCTGTATATGTGCCGTTCCTCAGAGGCCAGTATTAGATTGCGACGCACCAATAGGTGTTTACTGTAACCCTTGGAGCTTCATATTGACGATGAAACACAGAAATTGCATCGGGATTGAATATAGTAGGCACAATGCCGACTTACGACCAGGGGGAGTAATACTTCAAACAGTCAGTATACGTGCCGTTACTGAGAGGCCAGTATTAGATTGCGACGCACCACTGGGTGTTTACTGTAACCCTTGGAGCTTCATAATGACGATGAAACACAGAAATTGCATCGGGATTGAATATAGTATGCACAAGGCCGACTTACGTCCAGAGGGAGCAATGCTTCCAACAGTCTGTATACGTGCCGTTACTGAGAGTCCAGTATTAGATTGCGACGCACCATTGGGTGTTTACTGTATCCCTTGGAGCTTCATATTGACGATGAAACACAGAAATTGCATCAGGATTGAATATAGTAGGCACAATGCCGACTTACGTCCAGGGGGAGTAATGCTTCAAACAGTCTGTATATGTGCCGTTACTGAGAGGCCAGTATTAGGTTGCGACGCACCACTGGGTGATTACTGTAACCCTTGCAGGTTCATATTAACGATGAAACACAGAAATTGCATCGGGATTGAATATAGTAGGCACAATTCCGACCTACGTCCAGGTGAAGTAATGCTTCAAACAGTCTGCATAAGTGCCGTTACTGAGAGACCAGTATTAGATTGCAACGCACCAGTGGATGTTTACTGTAACACTTGAAGCTTCATATTGACGATGAAACACAGAAATTGCATCGGGATTGAATATAGTAGGCACAATGCCGACTTACGTCCAGGGGCAGTAATGCTACAACAGTCTGTATATGTGCCGTTCCTGAGAGGCCAGTATTAGATTGCGACGCACCACTGGGTGTTTACTGTAACCCTTGGATCTTCATATTGAGGATGAAACACAGAAATTGCATCGGGATTGAATATAGTAGGCACAATGCCGACTTACGTCCAGGGGGAGTAATGCTTCAAACAGTCAGTATACGTGCCGTTACTGAGAGGCCAGTATTAGATTGCGACGCACCACTGGGTGTTTACTGTAACCCTTGGAGCTTCATAATGACGATGAAACACAGAAATTGCATCGGGATTGAATATAGTATGCACAATGCCGACTTACGTCCAGGGGGAGCAATGCTTCCAACAGTCTGTATACGTGCCGTTACTGAGAGTCCAGTATTAGATTGCGACGCACCATTGGGTGTTTACTGTAACCCTTGGAGCTTCATATTGACGATGAAACACAGAAATTGCATCGGGATTGAATATGGTAGGCACAATGCCGACTTACGTCCAGGGGGAGTAATGCTTCAAACAGTCTGTATATGTGCCGTTACTGAGAGGCCAGTATTAGGTTGCGACGCACCACTGGGTGATTACTGTAACCCTTGGAGCTTCATATTGACGAGGAAACACAGAAATTGCATCGGGATTGAATATAGCATGCACAATGCCGACTTACGTCCAGGGGGAGCAATGCTTCCAACAGTCTGTATACGTGCCGTTACTGAGAGTCCAGTATTAGATTGCGACGCACCATTGGGTGTTTACTGTAACCCTTGGAGCTTCATATTGACGATGAAACACAGAAATTGCATCGGGATTGAATATAGTAGGCACAATGCCGACTTATGTCCAGGGGGAGTAATGCTTCAAACAGTCTGTATATGTGCCGTTACTGAGAGTCCAGTATTAGATTGCGACGCACCATTGGGTGTTTACTGTAACCCTTGGAGCTTCATATTGACGATGAAACTGAGATATTGCATCGGAATTGAATATAGTAGGCACAATGCCGACTGACGTCCAGGGGGAGTATTGCTTCAAAGAGTCTCTATACGTGACGTTACTGAGAGGCCAGTATTAGATTGCGACGCACCACTGGGTGTTTACTGTAACCCTTGGAGCTTCATAATGACGATGAAACACAGAAATTGCATCGGGATTGAATATAGTAGGCACAAAGCCAACTTACGCCCAGGGGGAGCAATGCTTTGATTAGTCTGTATACGTGCCGTTACTAAGAGGCCAGTATTAGATTGCGACGCACCAATGGGTGTTTACTGTAACCCTTGGAGCTTCATATTGACGATGAAACACAGAAATTGCATCGGGATTGAATATAGTAGGCACAATGCCGACTTACATCCAGGGGGAGTTATTCTTCAAACAGTCTGTATATGTGCCGTTACTGAGAGACCAGTTTTAGATTGTGACTCACCACTAGGTGTTTACTGTAACCCTTGGAGCTTCATATTGACGATAAAACACAGAAATTGCATCGGGATTGAATATAGTAGGCACAATGCTGACTTACGTCCAGGAGGAGTAATGCTTCAAACAGTCTGTATATGTGCCGTTACTGAGAGGCCAGTATTAGATTGCGACGCACCACTGGGTGTTTACTGTAACCCTGGCAGGTTCATATTAACGATGAAACACAGAAATTGCATCGGGATTGAATATAGTAGGCACAATGCCGACTTACGTCCAGGTGAAGTAATGCTTCAAACAGTCTGCATATGTGCAGTTACTGAGAGACCAGTATTAGATTGCAACGCACCAGTGGATGTTTACTGTAACCATTGAAGCTTCATATTGACGATGAAACACAGAAATTGGATCGGGATTGAATATAGTAGGCACAATGCCGACTTACGTCCAGGGGCAGTAATGCTACAACAGTCTGTATATGTGCCGTTCCTGAGAGGCCAGTATTAGATTGCGACGCACCACTGGGTGTTTACTGTAACCCTTGGAGCTTCATATTGACGATGAAACACGGAAATTACATCGGAATTGAATATAGTAGGCACAATGCCGACTTACGTCCAGGGGGAGCTATGCTTGAAAGAGTCTGTATACGTGCCGTTCCTGAGGGGCCAGTATTAGATTGCGACGACCCACTGGGTGTTTACTGTAACCCTTGGATCTTCATATTGAGGATGAAACACAGAAATTGCATCGGGATTGAATATAGTAGGCACAATGCCGACTTACGTCCAGGGGGAGTAATGCTTCGAACACTCTGTATATGTGCCGTTCCTCAGAGGCCAGTATTAGATTGCGACGCACCAATAGGTGTTTACTGTAACCCTTGGAGCTTCATATTGACGATGAAACACAGAAATTGCATCGGGATTGAATATAGTAGGCACAATGCCGACTTACGACCAGGGGGAGTAATACTTCAAACAGTCAGTATACGTGCCGTTACTGAGAGGCCAGTATTAGATTGCGACGCACCACTGGGTGTTTACTGTAACCCTTGGAGCTTCATAATGACGATGAAACACAGAAATTGCATCGGGATTGAATATAGTATGCACAAGGCCGACTTACGTCCAGAGGGAGCAATGCTTCCAACAGTCTGTATACGTGCCGTTACTGAGAGTCCAGTATTAGATTGCGACGCACCATTGGGTGTTTACTGTAACCCTTGGAGCTTCATATTGACGATGAAACACAGAAATTGCATCAGGATTGAATATAGTAGGCACAATGCCGACTTACGTCCAGGGGGAGTAATGCTTCAAACAGTCTGTATATGTGCCGTTACTGAGAGGCCAGTATTAGGTTGCGACGCACCACTGGGTGATTACTGTAACCCTTGCAGGTTCATATTAACGATGAAACACAGAAATTGCATCGGGATTGAATATAGTAGGCACAATTCCGACCTACGTCCAGGTGAAGTAATGCTTCAAACAGTCTGCATAAGTGCCGTTACTGAGAGACCAGTATTAGATTGCAACGCACCAGTGGATGTTTACTGTAACACTTGAAGCTTCATATTGACGATGAAACACAGAAATTGGATCGGGATTGAATATAGTAGGCACAATGCCGACTTACGTCCAGGGGCAGTAATGCTACAACAGTCTGTATATGTGCCGTTCCTGAGAGGCCAGTATTAGATTGCGACGCACCACTGGGTGTTTACTGTAACCCTTGGATCTTCATATTGAGGATGAAACACAGAAATTGCATCGGGATTGAATATAGTAGGCACAATGCCGACTTACGTCCAGGGGGAGTAATGCTTCAAACAGTCAGTATACGTGCCGTTACTGAGAGGCCAGTATTAGATTGCGACGCACCACTGGGTGTTTACTGTAACCCTTGGAGCTTCATAATGACGATGAAACACAGAAATTGCATCGGGATTGAATATAGTATGCACAATGCCGACTTACGTCCAGGGGGAGCAATGCTTCCAACAGTCTGTATACGTGCCGTTACTGAGAGTCCATTATTAGATTGCGACGCACCATTGGGTGTTTACTGTAACCCTTGGAGCTTCATATTGACGATGAAACACAGAAATTGCATCGGGATTGAATATGGTAGGCACAATGCCGACTTACGTCCAGGGGGAGTAATGCTTCAAACAGTCTGTATATGTGCCGTTACTGAGAGGCCAGTATTAGGTTGCGACGCACCACTGGGTGATTACTGTAACCCTTGGAGCTTCATATTGACGATGAAACACAGAAATTGCATCGGGATTGAATATAGTAGGCACAATGCCGACTTATGTCCAGGGGGAGTAATGCTTCAAACAGTCTGTATATGTGCCGATAATGAGCGGCCAGTATTAGGTTGCGACGCACCACTGGGTGATTACTGTAACCCTTGGAGCTTCATATTGACGATGAAATTGAGATATTGCATCGGGATTGAATATAGTAGGCACAATGCCGACTGACGTCCAGGGGGAGTATTGCTTCAAATAGTCTCTATACGTGACGTTACTGAGAGGCCAGTATTAGATTGCGACGCACCACTGGGTGTTTACTGTAACCCTTGGAGCTTCATAATGACGATGAAACACAGAAATTGCATCGGGATTGAATATAGTAGGCACAAAGCCAACTTACGCCCAGGGGGAGCAATGCTTCTAATAGTCTGTATCCGTGCCGTTACTAAGAGGCCAGTATTAGATTTCGACGCACCAATGGGTGTTTACTGTAACCCTTGGAGCTTCATATTGACGATGAAACACAGAAATTGCATCGGGATTGAATATAGTAGGCACAATGCCGACATACGTCCAGGGGGAGTAATGCTTCAAACAGTCTGTATACGTGCCGTTACTGAGAGCCCAGTAATAGATTGCGACGCACCACTGGGTGTTTACTGTAACCCTTGGAGCTTCATATTGAGGATGAAACACAGATATTGCATTGGGATTGAATATAGTAGGCACAATGCCGACTTACGTCCAGGGGGAGTATTGCTTCAAACACTCTGTATACGTGCCGTTACTGAGAGGCCAGTATTAGATTGCGACGCACCAATGGGTGTTTACTGTAACCCTTGGAGCTTCATATTGACGATGAAACACAGAAATTGCATCGGGATTGAATATAGTAGGCACAATGCCGACTTACGTCCAGGGGGAGTAATTCTTCAAACAGTCTGTATATGTGCCGTTACTGAGAGGCCAGTATTAGATTGCAACGCACCACTGGGTGTTTACTGTAACCCTTGGAGCTTCATATTGACTATGAAACACAGAAATTGCATCGGGATTGAATATAGTAGGCACAATGCCAACTTACGTCCAGGGGGAGCAATGCTTGAAAGAGTCTGCATAAGTGATGTTCCTGAGAGGTCAGTATTAGATTGCGACGAGCCACTGGGTGTTTACTGTAACCCTTGGAGCATCATATTGAGGATGAAACACAGAAATTGCATCGGGATTGAATATACTAGGCACAATGCCGACTTACGTAAAGGGGGAGTAATGCTTCGAACACTCTGTATACGTGCCGTTACTCAGAGGCCAGTATTAGATTGCGACGCACCAATAGGTGTTTACTGTAACCCTTGGAGCTTCATATTGACGATGAAACACAGAAATTGCATCGGGATTGAATATAGTAGGCACAATGCCGACTTACGTCCAGGGGGAGTAATGCTTCGAACACTCTGTATACGTGCCGTTACTCAGAGGCCAGTATTAGATTGCGACGCACTAATAGGTGTTTACTGTAACCCTTGGAGCTTCATATTGACGATGAAACACAGAAATTGCATTGGGATTGAATATAGTATGCTCAAAGCCGACTTACGTCCAGGGGCAGCAATGCTTCCAACAGTCTGTATACGTGCCGTTACTGAGAGACCAGTATTAGATTGCGACGCACCATTGGGTGTTTACTGTAACCCTTGGAGCTTCATATTGACGATGAAACACAGAAATTGCATCAGGATTGAATATAGTAGGCACAATGCCGACTTACGTCCAGGGGTAGTAAAGCTTCAAACAGTCTGTATATGTGCCGTTACTGAGAGGCCAGTATTAGGTTGCGACGCACCACTGGGTGATTACTGTAACCCTTGGAGCTTCATAATGACGATGAACCACAGAAATTGCATCGGGATTGAATATAGTAGGCACAATGCTGACTTACGTCCAGGGGGAGTAATGCTTCAAACAGTCTGTATACGTGCCATTACTAAGAGACCAGTATTAGATTGCGACGCACCAATGGGTGTTTACTGTAACCCTTGGAGCTTCATATTGACGATGAAACACAGAAATTGCATCGGGATTGAATATAGTAGGCACAATGCCGACTTACGTCCAGGGAGAGCAATGCTTGAAACAGTCTGTATACGTGCCGTTACTAAGATCCCAGTATTAGATTGCGACGCACCAATGGGTGTTTCTTGTAACCCTTGGAGCTTCATATTGACGATGAAACACAGAAATTGCATCGGGATTGAATATAGTAGGCACAAAGCCGACTTACGTCCAGGGGGAGTAATGCTTCAAACAGTCTGTATACGTCCCGTTACTGAGAGCCCAGTAGTAGATTGGGACGCACCACTGGGTGTTTACTGTAACCCTTGGAGCTTCATATTGAGGATGAAACACAGATATTGCATTGGGATTGAATATAGTAAGCACAATGCCGACTTACGTCCAGGGGGAGTAATGCTTCAAACACTCTGTATACGTGCCGTTACTGAGAGGCCAGTATTAGATTGCGACGCACCAATGGGTGTTTACTGTAACCCTTGGAGCCTCATGTTGACGATGAAACACAGAGATTGCATCGGGATTTAATATAGTAGGCACAATGCCGACTTACGTCCAGGGAGAGTAATGCTTCAAAGAGTCTGTATACGTGCCGTTACTGAGAGGCCAGTATTAGATTGCGACGCACCACTGGGTGTTTACTGTAACCCTTGGAGCTTCATATTGACGATGAAACACAGAAATTGCATCGGGATTGATCATAGTAGGCACAATGCCGACTTACGTCCAGGGGGAGTAATGCTTCCAATATTCTGTATCCGTGCCGTTACTGAGAGACCAGTATTAGACTACGACGCACCTGTGAATGTTTATTGCACCCTTGGAGCTTCATATTGACGATGAAACACAGACATTGCATCGGGATTGAATATAGTAGGCACAATGCCGACTTATGTCCAGGGGTAGTGTTGCTTCAAACAGTCTGTATATGTGCCGTTACTGAGAGGCCAGTATTAGATTTCGACGAACCAATGGATGTTTACTGTAACCCTTGGAGCTTCATATTGACGATGAAACACAGAAATTGCATCGGGATTGAATATAGTAGGGACAATGCCGACTTACGTCCAGGGGGAGTAATGCTTCAAACATTCTGTATACGTGCCGTCACTTAGAGGCCAGTATTAGATTTCGACGCACCAGTGGATGTTTATTGCACCCTTGGAGCTTAATATTGACGATGAAAAACAGACATAGCATCGGGATATAATATAGTAGGCACAATGCCGACTTACGTCCAGGGGGAGTAATGCTTCGAACAATCTGTATACATGCCGTTACTGACAGGCCAGTATTAGATTACGACGCACCAGTGGATGTTTAATGTAACCCTTGGAGCTTCATATTGACGATGAAACACAGAAATTGCATCGGGATTGAATATAGTAGGCACAATGCCAACTTACGTCCAGGGGGAGTAATGCTTCAAACAGTCTGTATACGTGCCGTTACTGAGAGCCCAGTGTTAGATTGCGACGCACCACTGGGTGTTTACTGTATCCCTTGGAGCTTCATATTGAGGATGAAACACAGAAATTGCATCGGGATTGAATATAGTAGGCACAATGCCGACTTACGTCCAGGGGGAGCTTTGCTTGAAAGAGTCTGTATACGTGCCGTTCCTGAGAGGCCAGTATTAGATTGCGACGACCCACTGGGTGTTTACTGTAACCCTTGGAGCTTCATAATGACGATGAAACACAGAATTTGCATCGGGATTGAATATAGTATGCACAATGCCGACATACGTCCAGGGGGAGCAATGCTTCCAACAGTCTGTATACGTGCCGTTACTGAGAGCCCAGTGTTAGATTGCGACGCACCACTGGGTGTTTACTGTAACCCTTGGAGCTTCATATTGAGGATGAAACACAGAAATTGCATCGGGATTGAATATAGTAGGCACAATGCCGACTTACGTCCAGGGGGAGCAATGCTTCCAACAGTCTGTATACGTGCCGTTACTGAGAGTCCAGTATTAGATTGCGACGCACCATTGTGTGTTTACTGTAACCCTTGGAGCTTCATATTGACGATGAAACACAGAAATTGCATCGGGATTGAATATAGTAGGCACAATGCCGACTTACGTCCTGGGGGAGTAATGCTTCAAACAGTCTGTATATGTGCCGTTACTGAGAGGCCAGTATTAGGTTGCGACGCACCACTGGGTGATTACTGTAACCCTTGGAGCTTCATATTGACGATGAAACACAGAAATTGCATCGGGATTGAATATAGTAGGCACAATGCCGACTGACGTCCAGGGGGAGTAATGCTTCAAACAGTCAGTATACGTGCCGTTACTGAGGGGCCAGTATTAGATTGCGACGCACCACTGGGTGTTTACTGTAACCCTTGGAGCTTCATATTGACGATGAAACACGGAAATTACATCGGAATTGAATATAGTAGGCACAATGCCGACTTACGTCCAGGGGGAGCTATGCTTGAAAGAGTCTGTATACGTGCCTTTCCTGAGGGGCCAGTATTAGATTGCGACGACCCACTGCGTGTTTACTGTAACCCTTGGATCTTCATATTGAGGATGAAGCACAGAAATTGCATCGGGATTGAATATAGTAGGCACAATGCCGACTTACGTCCAGGGGGAGTAATGCTTCGAACACTCTGTATATGTGCCGTTCCTCAGAGGCCAGTATTAGATTGCGACGCACCAATACGTGTTTACTGTAACCCTTGGAGCTTCATATTGACGATGAAACACGGAAATTACATCGGAATTGAATATAGTAGGCACAATGCCGACTTACGTCCAGGGGGAGCTATGCTTGAAAGAGTCTGTATACGTGCCGTTCCTGAGGGGCCAGTATTAGATTGCGACGACCCACTGGGTGTTTACTGTAACCCTTGGATCTTCATATTGAGGATGAAACACAGATATTGCATCGGGATTGAATATAGTAGGCACAATGCCGACTTACGTCCAGGGGGAGTAATGCTTCGAACACTCTGTATATGTGCCGTTCCTCAGAGGCCAGTATTAGATTGCGACGCACCAATAGGTGTTTACTGTAACCCTTGGAGCCTCATATTGACGATGAAACACAGAAATTGCATCGGGATTGAATATAGTAGGCACAATGCCGACTTACGTCCAGGGGGAGTAATGCTTCAAACAGTCTGTATATGTGCCGTTACTGAGAGGCCAGTATTAGGTTGCGACGCACCACTGGGTGATTACTGTAACCCTTGCAGGTTCATATTAACGATGAAACACAGAAATTGCATCGGGATTGAATATAGTAGGCACAATTCCGACCTACGTCCAGGTGAAGTAATGCTTCAAACAATCTGCATATGTGCCGTTACTGAGAGACCAGTATTAGATTGCAACGCACCAGTGGATGTTTACTGTAACCCTTGAAGCTTCATATTGACGATGAAACACAGAAATTGGATCGGGATTGAATATAGTAGGCACAATGCCGACTTACGTCCAGGGGGAGCAATGCTTCAAACAGTCAGTATACGTGCCGTTACTGAGAGGCCAGTATTAGATTTCGACGCACCACTGGGTGTTTACTGTAACCCTTGGAGCTTCATAATGACGATGAAACACAGAAATTGCATCGGGATTGAATATAGTATGCACAAGGCCGACTTACGTCCAGAGGGAGCAATGCTTCCAACAGTCTGTATACGTGCCGTTACTGAGAGGCCAGTATTAGATTGCGACGCACCACTGGGTGTTTACTGTAACCCTTGGAGCTTCATAATGACGATGAAACACAGAAATTACATCGGGATTGAATATAGTAGGCACAATGCCGACTTACGTCCTGGGGGAGTAATGCTTCAAACAGTCTGTATATGTGCTGTTACTGAGAGGCCAGTATTAGGTTGCGACGCACCACTGGGTGATTACTGTAACCCTTGGAGCTTCATATTGACGATGAAACACAGAAATTGCATCGGGATTGAATATAGTAGGCACAATGCCGACTGACGTCCAGGGGGAGTAATGCTTCAAACAGTCAGTATACGAGCCGTTACTGAGAGGCCAGTATTAGATTGCGACGCACCACTGGGTGTTTACTGTAACCCTTGGAGCTTCATATTGACGATGAAACACGGAAATTACATCGGAATTGAATATAGTAGGCACAATGCCGACTTACGTCCAGGGGGAGCTATTATTGAAAGAGTCTGTATACGTGCCGTTCCTGAGGGGCCAGTATTAGATTGCGACGACCCACTGCGTGTTTACTGTAACCCTTGGATCTTCATATTGAGGATGAAACACAGAAATTGCATCGGGATTGAATATAGTAGGCACAATGCCAACTTACGTCCAGGGGGAGTAATGCTTCGAACACTCTGTATATGTGCCGTTCCTCAGAGGCCAGTATTAGATTGCGACGCACCAATAGGTGTTTACTGTAACCCTTGGAGCTTCATATTGACGATGAAACACAGAAATTGCATCGGGATTGAATATAGTAGGCACAATGCCGACTTACGTCCAGGGGGAGCAATGCTTCAAACAGTCAGTATACGTGCCGTTACTGAGAGGCCAGTATTAGATTTCGACGCACCACTGGGTGTTTACTGTAACCCTTGGAGCTTCATAATGACGATGAAACACAGAAATTGCATCGGGATTGAATATAGTATGCACAAGGCCGACTTACGTCCAGAGGGAGCAATGCTTCCAACAGTCTGTATACGTGCCGTTACTGAGAGTCCAGTATTAGATTGCGACGCACCATTGGGTGTTTACTGTAACCCTTGGAGCTTCATATTGACGATGAAACACAGAAATTGCATCGGGATTGAATATAGTAGGCACAATGCTGACTTACGTCCAGGGGGAGTAATGCTTCAAACAGTCTGTATATGTGCCGTTACCGAGAGGCCAGTATTAGGTTGCGACGCACCACTGGGTGATTACTGTAACCCTTGCAGGTTCATATTAACGATGAAACACAGATATTGCATCGGGATTGAATATAGTGGGCACAATTCCGACCTACGTCCAGGTGAAGTAATGCTTCAAACAATCTGCATATGTGCCGTTACTGAGAGACCAGTATTAGATTGCAACGCACCAGTGGATGTTTACTGTAACCCTTGAAGCTTCATATTGACGATGAAACACAGAAATTGGATCGGGATTGAATATAGTAGGCACAATGCCAACTTACGTCCAGGGGGAGCAATGCTTGAAAGAGTCTGCATAAGTGATGTTCCTGAGAGGTCAGTATTAGATTGCGACGAACCACTGGGTGTTTACTGTAACCCTTGGAGCATCATATTGAGGATGAAACACAGAAATTGCATCGGGATTGAATATACTAGGCACAATGCCGACTTACGTAAAGGGGGAGTAATGCTTCGAACACTCTGTATACGTGCCGTTACTCAGAGGCCAGTATTAGATTGCGACGCACCAATAGGTGTTTACTGTAACCCTTGGAGCTTCATATTGACGATGAAACACAGAAATTGCATCGGGATTGAATATAGTAGGCACAATGCCGACTTACGTCCAGGGGGAGTAATGCTTCGAACACTCTGTATACGTGCCGTTACTCAGAGGCCAGTATTAGATTGCGACGCACTAATAGGTGTTTACTGTAACCCTTGGAGCTTCATATTGACGATGAAACACAGAAATTGCATTGGGATTGAATATAGTATGCTCAAAGCCGACTTACGTCCAGGGGCAGCAATGCTTCCAACAGTCTGTATACGTGCCGTTACTGAGAGACCAGTATTAGATTGCGACGCACCATTGAGTGTTTACTGTAACCCTTGGAGCTTCATATTGACGATGAAACACAGAAATTGCATCAGGATTGAATATAGTAGGCACAATGCCGACTTACGTCCAGGGGGAGTAATGCTTCAAACAGTCTGTATATGTGCCGTTACTGAGAGGCCAGTATTAGGTTGCGACGCACCACTGGGTGATTACTGTAACCCTTGGAGCTTCATAATGACGATGAACCACAGAAATTGCATCGGGATTGAATATAGTAGGCACAATGCTGACTTACGTCCAGGGGGAGTAATGCTTCAAACAGTCTGTATACGTGCCACTACTAAGAGACCAGTATTAGATTGCGACGCACCAATGGGTGTTTACTGTAACCCTTGGAGCTTCATATTGACGATGAAACACAGAAATTGCATCGGGATTGAATATAGTAGGCACAATGCCGACTTACGTCCAGGGAGAGCAATGCTTGAAACAGTCTGTATACGTGCCGTTACTAAGATCCCAGTATTAGATTGCGACGCACCAATGGGTGTTTCTTGTAACCCTTGGAGCTTCATATTGACGATGAAACACAGAAATTGCATCGGGATTGAATATAGTAGGCACAAAGCCGACTTACGTCCAGGGGGAGTAATGCTTCAAACAGTCTGTATACGTCCCGTTACTGAGAGCCCAGTAGTAGATTGGGACGCACCACTGGGTGTTTACTGTAACCCTTGGAGCTTCATATTGAGGATGAAACACAGATATTGCATCGGGATTGAATATAGTAAGCACAATGCCGACTTACGTCCAGGGGGAGTAATGCTTCAAACACTCTGTATACGTGCCGTTACTGAGAGGCCAGTATTAGATTGCGACGCACCAATGGGTGTTTACTGTAACCCTTGGAGCCTCATGTTGACGATGAAACACAGAGATTGCATCGGGATTTAATATAGTAGGCACAATGCCGACTTACGTCCAGGGAGAGTAATGCTTCAAAGAGTCTGTATACGTGCCGTTACTGAGAGGCCAGTATTAGATTGCGACGCACCACTGGGTGTTTACTGTAACCCTTGGAGCTTCATATTGACGATGAAACACAGAAATTGCATCGGGATTGATCATAGTAGGCACAATGCCGACTTACGTCCAGGGGGAGTAATGCTTCAAATATTCTGTATCCGTGCCGTTACTGAGAGACCAGTATTAGACTACGACGCACCTGTGAATGTTTATTGCACCCTTGGAGCTTCATATTGACGATGAAACACAGACATTGCATCGGGATTGAATATAGTAGGCACAATGCCGACTTATGTCCAGGGGGAGTGTTGCTTCAAACAGTCTGTATATGTGCCGTTACTGAGAGGCCAGTATTAGATTTCGACGAACCAATGGATGTTTACTGTAACCCTTGGAGCTTCATATTGACGATGAAACACAGAAATTGCATCGGGATTGAATATAGTAGGGACAATGCCGACTTACGTCCAGGGGGAGTAATGCTTCAAACATTCTGTATACGTGCCGTCACTTAGAGGCCAGTATTAGATTTCGACGCACCAGTGGATGTTTATTGCACCCTTGGAGCTTAATATTGACGATGAAAAACAGACATAGCATCGGGATATAATATAGTAGGCACAATGCCGACTTACGTCCAGGGGGAGTAATGCTTCGAACAATCTGTATACATGCCGTTACTGACAGGCCAGTATTAGATTACGGCGCACCAGTGGATGTTTAATGTAACCCTTGGAGCTTCATATTGACGATGAAACACAGAAATTGCATCGGGATTGAATATAGTAGGCACAATGCCGACTTACGTCCAGGGGGAGTAATGCTTCAAACAGTCTGTATACGTGCCGTTACTGAGAGCCCAGTGTTAGATTGCGACGCACCACTGGGTGTTTACTGTATCCCTTGGAGCTTCATATTGAGGATGAAACACAGAAATTGCATCGGGATTGAATATAGTAGGCACAATGCCGACTTACGTCCAGGGGGAGTAATGCTTCAAACAGTCAGAATACGTGCCGTTACTGAGAACCCAGTATTAGATTGCGACGCACCACTGGGTGTTTACTGTAACCCTTGGGGCTTCATAATGACGATGAAACACAGAATTTGCATCGGGATTGAATATAGTATGCACAATGCCGACATACGTCCAGGGGGAGTAATGCTTCAAACATTCTGTATACGTGCCGTCACTGAGAGGCCAGTATTAGATTTCGACGCACCAGTGGATGTTTATTGCACCCTTGGAGCTTAATATTGACGATAAAAAACAGACATAGCATCGGTATATAATATAGTAGGCACAATGCCGACTTACGTCCAGGGGGAGTAATGCTTCGAACAATCTGTATACATGCCGTTACTGACAGGCCAGTATTAGATTACGACGCACCAGTGGATGTTTAATGTAACCCTTGGAGCTTCATATTGACGATGAAACACAGAAATTGCATCGGGATTGAATATAGTAGGCACAATGCCGACTTATGTCCAGGGGGAGTAATGCTTCAAACAGTCTGTATACGTGCCGTTACTGAGAGCCCAGTGTTAGATTGCGACGCACCACTGGGTGTTTACTGTAACCCTTGGAGCTTCATATTGAGGATGAAACACAGAAATTGCATCGGGATTGAATATAGTAGGCACAATGCCGACTTACGTCCAGGGGGAGCAATGCTTCCAACAGTCTGTATACGTGCCGTTACTGAGAGTCCAGTATTAGATTGCGACGCACCATTGGGTGTTTACTGTAACCCTTGGAGCTTCATATTGACGATGAAACACTGAAATTACATCGGAATTGAATATAGTAGGCACAATGCCGACTTACGTCCAGGGGGAGCTTTGCTTGAAAGAGTCTGTATACGTGCCGTTCCTGAGAGGCCAGTATTAGATTGCGACGACCCACTGGGTGTTTACTGTAACCCTTGGATCTTCATATTGAGGATGAAACACAGAAATTGCATCGGGATTGAATATAGTAGGCACAATGCCGACTTACGTCCAGGGGGAGTAATGCTTCAAACAGTCAGAATACGTGCCGTTACTGAGAGGCCAGTATTAGATTGCGACGCACCACTGGGTGTTTACTGTAACCCTTGGAGCTTCATAATGACGATGAAACACAGAATTTGCATCGGGATTGAATATAGTATGCACAATGCCGACATACGTCCAGGGGGAGCAATGCTTCCAACAGTCTGTATACGTGCCGTTACTGAGAGCCCAGTGTTAGATTGCGACGCACCACTGGGTGTTTACTGTAACCCTTGGAGCTTCATATTGAGGATGAAACACAGAAATTGCATCGGGATTGAATATAGTAGGCACAATGCCGACTTACGTCCAGGGGGAGCAATGCTTCCAACAGTCTGTATACGTGCCGTTACTGAGAGTCCAGTATTAGATTGCGACGCACCATTGTGTGTTTACTGTAACCCTTGGAGCTTCATATTGACGATGAAACACAGAAATTGCATCGGGATTGAATATAGTAGGCACAATGCCGACTTACGTCCTGGGGGAGTAATGCTTCAAACAGTCTGTATATGTGCCGTTACTGAGAGGCCAGTATTAGGTTGCGACGCACCACTGGGTGATTACTGTAACCCTTGGAGCTTCATATTGACGATGAAACACAGAAATTGCATCGGGATTGAATATAGTAGGCACAATGCCGACTGACGTCCAGGGGGAGTAATGCTTCAAACAGTCAGTATACGTGCCGTTACTGAGGGGCCAGTATTAGATTGCGACGCACCACTGGGTGTTTACTGTAACCCTTGGAGCTTCATATTGACGATGAAACACGGAAATTACATCGGAATTGAATATAGTAGGCACAATGCCGGCTTACGTCCAGGGGGAGCTATGCTTGAAAGAGTCTGTATACGTGCCGTTCCTGAGGGGCCAGTATTAGATTGCGACGACCCACTGCGTGTTTACTGTAACCCTTGGATCTTAATATTGAGGATGAAGCACAGAAATTGCATCGGGATTGAATATAGTAGGCACAATGCCGACTTACGTCCAGGGGGAGTAATGCTTCGAACACTCTGTATATGTGCCGTTCCTTAGAGGCCAGTATTAGATTGCGACGCACCAATAGGTGTTTACTGTAACCCTTGGAGCTTCATATTGACGATGAAACACGGAAATTACATCGGAATTGAATATAGTAGGCACAATGCCGACTTACGTCCAGGGGGAGCTATGCTTGAAAGAGTCTGTATACGTGCCGTTCCTGAGGGGCCAGTATTAGATTGCGACGACCCACTGGGTGTTTACTGTAACCCTTGGATCTTCATATTGAGGATGAAACACAGATATTGCATCGGGATTGAATATAGTAGGCACAATGCCGACTTACGTCCAGGGGGAGTAATGCTTCGAACACTCTGTATATGTGCCGTTCCTCAGAGCCCAGTATTAGATTGCGACGCACCAATAGGTGTTTACTGTAACCCTTGGAGCCTCATATTGACGATGAAACACAGAAATTGCATCGGGATTGAATATAGTAGGCACAATGCCGACTTACGTCCAGGGGGAGTAATGCTTCAAACAGTCTGTATATGTGCCGTTACTGAGAGGCCAGTATTAGGTTGCGACGCACCACTGGGTGATTACTGTAACCCTTGCAGGTTCATATTAACGATGAAACACAGAAATTGCATCGGGATTGAATATAGTAGGCACAATTCCGACCTACGTCCAGGTGAAGTAATGCTTCAAACAATCTGCATATGTGCCGTTACTGAGAGACCAGTATTAGATTGCAACGCACCAGTGGATGTTTACTGTAACCCTTGAAGCTTCATATTGACGATGAAACACAGAAATTGGATCGGGATTGAATATAGTAGGCACAATGCCGACTTACGTCCAGGGGGAGCAATGCTTCAAACAGTCAGTATACGTGCCGTTACTGAGAGGCCAGTATTAGATTTCGACGCACCACTGGGTGTTTACTGTAACCCTTGGAGCTTCATAATGACGATGAAACACAGAAATTGCATCGGGATTGAATATAGTATGCACAAGGCCGACTTACGTCCAGAGGGAGCAATGCTTCCAACAGTCTGTATACGTGCCGTTACTGAGAGGCCAGTATTAGATTGCGACGCACCACTGGGTGTTTACTGTAACCCTTGGAGCTTCATAATGACGATGAAACACAGAAATTACATCGGGATTGAATATAGTATGCACAATGCCGACTTACGTCCAGGGGGAGCAATGCTTCCAACAGTCTGTATACGTGCCGTTACTGAGAGTCCAGTATTAGATTGCGACGCACCATTGGGTGTTTACTGTAACCCTTGGAGCTTCATATTGACGATGAAACACAGAAATTGCATCGGGATTGAATATAGTAGGCACAATGCCGACTTACGTCCTGGGGGAGTAATGCTTCAAACAGTCTGTATATGTGCTGTTACTGAGAGGCCAGTATTAGGTTGCGACGCACCACTGGGTGATTACTGTAACCCTTGGAGCTTCATATTGACGATGAAACACAGAAATTGCATCGGGATTGAATATAGTAGGCACAATGCCGACTGACGTCCAGGGGGAGTAATGCTTCAAACAGTCAGTATACGTGCCGTTACTGAGAGGCCAGTATTAGATTGCGACGCACCACTGGGTGTTTACTGTAACCCTTGGAGCTTCATATTGACGATGAAACACGGAAATTACATCGGAATTGAATATAGTAGGCACAATGCCGACTTACGTCCAGGGGGAGCTATGCTTGAAAGAGTCTGTATACGTGCCGTTCCTGAGGGGCCAGTATTAGATTGCGACGACCCACTGCGTGTTTACTGTAACCCTTGGATCTTCATATTGAGGATGAAACACAGAAATTGCATCGGGATTGAATATAGTAGGCACAATGCCAACTTACGTCCAGGGGGAGTAATGCTTCGAACACTCTGTATATGTGCCGTTCCTCAGAGGCCAGTATTAGATTGCGACGCACCAATAGGTGTTTACTGTAACCCTTGGAGCTTCATATTGACGATGAAACACAGAAATTGCATCGGGATTGAATATAGTAGGCACAATGCCGACTTACGTCCAGGGGGAGCAATGCTTCAAACAGTCAGTATACGTGCCGTTACTGAGAGGCCAGTATTAGATTTCGACGCACCACTGGGTGTTTACTGTAACCCTTGGAGCTTCATAATGACGATGAAACACAGAAATTGCATCGGGATTGAATATAGTATGCACAAGGCCGACTTACGTCCAGAGGGAGCAATGCTTCCAACAGTCTGTATACGTGCCGTTACTGAGAGTCCAGTATTAGATTGCGACGCACCATTGGGTGTTTACTGTAACCCTTGGAGCTTCATATTGACGATGAAACACAGAAATTGCATCGGGATTGAATATAGTAGGCACAATGCTGACTTACGTCCAGGGGGAGTAATGCTTCAAACAGTCTGTATATGTGCCGTTACTGAGAGGCCAGTATTAGGTTGCGACGCACCACTGGGTGATTACTGTAACCCTTGCAGGTTCATATTAACGATGAAACACAGATATTGCATCGGGATTGAATATAGTGGGCACAATTCCGACCTACGTCCAGGTGAAGTAATGCTTCAAACAATCTGCATATGTGCCGTTACTGAGAGACCAGTATTAGATTGCAACGCACCAGTGGATGTTTACTGTAACCCTTGAAGCTTCATATTGACGATGAAACACAGAAATTGGATCGGGATTGAATATAGTAGGCACAATGCCGACTTACGTCCAGGGGCAGTAAGGCTACAACAGTCTGTATATGTGCCGTTCCTGAGAGGCCAGTATTAGATTGCGACGCACCACTGGGTGTTTACTGTAATCTTTGGAGCTTCATATTGACGATGAAACACAGAAATTACATCGGAATTGAATATAGTAGGCACAATGCCGACTTACGTCCAGGGGGAGCTATGCTTGAAAGAGTCTGTATACGTGCCGTTCCTGAGAGGCCAATATTAGATTGCGACGACCCACTGGGTGTTTACTGTAACCCTTGGATCTTCAAATCGAGGATGAAACACAGAAATTGCATCGGGATTGAATATACTAGGCACAATGCCGACGTACGTCCAGGGGGAGTAATGCTTCAAACAGTCTGTATACGTGCCGTTACTGTGAGGCCAGTATTAGATTGCGACGCACCACTGGGTGATTACTGCAACCCTTGGAGCTTCATATTGACAATGAAACACAGAAATTGCATCGGGATTGAATATAGTAGGCACAATGCCGACTTACGTCCAGGGGGAGTGTTGCTTCAAACAGTCTGTATATGTGCCGTTACTGAGAGGCCAGTATTAGATTTCGACTAACCAATGGATGTTTACTGTAACCCTTGGAGCTTAATATTGACGATGAAAAACAGACATAGCATCGGGATATAATATAGTAGGCACAATGCCGACTTACGTCCAGGGGGAGTAATGCTTCGAACAATCTGTATACACGCCGTTACTGACAGGCCAGTATTAGATTACGACGCACCATTGGATGTTTAATGTAACCCTTGGAGCTTCATATTGACGATGAAACACAGAAATTGCATCGGGATTGAATATAGTAGGCACAATGCCGACTTACGTCCAGGGGGAGTAATGCTTCAAACAGTCTGTATACGTGCCGTTACTGAGAGCCCAGTGTTAAATTGCGACGCACCACTGGGTGTTTACTGTAACCCTTGGAGCTTCATATTGAGGATGAAACACAGATATTGCATCGGGATTGAATATAGTAGGCACAATGCCGACTTACGTCCAGGGGGAGCAAGGCTTGAAACAGTCTGTATACGTGCCGTTACTAAGGGCCCAGTATTAGATTGCGACGCACCAATGGGTGTTTACTGTAACCCTTGGAGCTTCATATTGACGATGAAACACAGAAATTACATCGGAATTGAATATAGTAGGCACAATGCCGACTTACGTCCAGGGGGAGCTATGCTTGAAAGAGTCTGTATACGTGCCATTCCTGAGAGGCCAGTATTAGATTGCGACGACCCACTGGGTGTTTACTGTAACCCTTGGATCTTCATATTGAGGATGAAACACAGAAATTGCATCGGGATTGAATATAGTAGCCACAATGCCGACTTACGTCCAGGGGGAGTAATGCTTCAAACAGTCAGAATACGTGCCGTTGCTGAGAGGCCAGTATTAGATTGCGACGCACCACTGGGTGTTTACTGTAACCCTTGGAGCTTCATAATGACGATGAAACACAGAAATTGCATCGGGATTGAATATAGTATGCACAAGGCCGACTTACGTCCAGAGGGAGCAATGCTTCCAACAGTCTGTATACGTGCCGTTACTGAGAGTCCAGTATTAGATTGCGACGCACCATTGGATTTTTACTGTAACCCTTGGAGCTTCATATTGACGATGAAACACAGAAATTGCATCGGGATTGAATATAGTAGGCACAATGCTGACTTACGTCCAGGGGGAGTAATGCTTCAAACAGTCTGTATATGTGCCGTTACTGAGAGGCCAGTATTAGGTTGCGACGCACCACTGGGTGATTACTGTAACCCTTGCAGGTTCATATTAACGATGAAACACAGATATTGCATCGGGATTGAATACAGTGGGCACAATTCCGACCTACGTCCAGGTGAAGTAATGCTTCAAACAATCTGCATATGTGCCGTTACTGAGAGACCAGTATTAGATTGCAACGCACCAGTGGATGTTTACTGTAACCCTTGAAGCTTCATATTGACGATGAAACACAGAAATTGGATCGGGATTGAATATAGTAGGCACAATGCCGACTTACGTCCAGGGGCAGTAAGGCTACAACAGTCTGTATATGTGCCGTTCCTGAGAGGCCAGTATTAGATTGCGACGCACCACTGGGTGTTTACTGTAATCCTTGGAGCTTCATATTGACGATGAAACACAGAAATTACATCGGAATTGAATATAGTAGGCACAATGCCGACTTACGTCCAGGGGGAGCTATGCGTGAAAGAGTCTGTATACGTGCCGTTCCTGAGAGGCCAATATTAGATTGCGACGACCCACTGGGTGTTTACTGTAACCCTTGGATCTTCATATTGAGGATGAAACACAGAAATTGCATCGGGATTGAATATAGTAGGCACAATGCCGACTTACGTCCAGGGGGAGTAATTCTTCAAACAGTCTGTATACGTGCCGTTACTGTGAGGCCAGTATTAGATTGCGACGCACCACTGGGTGATTACTGCAACCCTTGGAGCTTCATATTGACAATGAAACACAGAAATTGCATCGGGATTGAATATAGTAGGCACAATGCCGACTTACGTCCAGGGGGAGTGTTGCTTCAAACAGTCTGTATATGTGCCGTTACTGAGAGGCCAGTATTAGATTTCGACTAACCAATGGATGTTTACTGTAACCCTTGGAGCTTAATATTGACGATGAAAAACAGACATAGCATCGGGATATAATATAGTAGGCACAATGCCGACTTACGTCCAGGGGGAGTAATGCTTCGAACAATCTGTATACATGCCGTTACTGACAGGCCAGTATTAGATTACGACGCACCAGTGGATGTTTAATGTAACCCTTGGAGCTTCATATTGACGATGAAACACAGAAATTGCATCGGGATTGAATATAGTAGGCACAATGCCGACTTACGTCCAGGGGGAGTAATGCTTCAAACAGTCTGTATACGTGCCGTTACTGAGAGCCCAGTGTTAGATTGCGACGCACCACTGGGTGTTTACTGTAACCCTTGGAGCTTCATATTGAGGATGAAACACAGATATTGCATCGGGATTGAATATAGTAGGCACAATGCCGACTTACGTCCAGGGGGAGCAAGGCTTGAAACAGTCTGTATACGTGCCGTTACTAAGTGCCCAGTATTAGATTGCGACGCACCAATGGGTGTTTACTGTAACCCTTGGAGCTTCATATTGACGATGAAACACAGAAATTACATCGGAATTGAATATAGTAGGCACAATGCCGACTTACGTCCAGGGGGAGCTATGCTTGAAAGAGTCTGTATACGTGCCGTTCCTGAGAGGCCAGTATTAGATTGCGACGACCCACTGGGTGTTTACTGTAACCCTTGGATCTTCATATTGAGGATGAAACACAGAAATTGCATCGGGATTGAATATAGTAGGCACAATGCCGACTTACGTCCAGGGGGAGTAATGCTTCAAACAGTCAGAATACGTGCCGTTACTGAGAGGCCAGTATTAGATTGCGACGCACCACTGGGTGTTTACTGTAACACTACGAGCTTCATAATGACGATGAAACACAGAAATTGCATCGGGATTGAATATAGTATGCACAATGCCGACTTACGTCCAGGGGGAGCAATGCTTCCAACAGTCTGTATACGTGCCGTTACTGAGAGTCCAGTATTAGATTGCGACGCACCATTGGGTGTTTACTGTAACCCTTGGAGCTTCATATTGACGATGAAACACAGAAATTGCATCGGGATTGAATATAGTAGGCACAATGCTGACTTACGTCCAGGGGGAGTAATGCTTCAAACAGTCTGTATATGTGCCGTTACTGAGAGGCCAGTATTAGGTTGCGACGCACCACTGGGTGATTACTGTAACCCTTGCAGGTTCATATTAACGATGAAACACAGATATTGCATCGGGATTGAATACAGTGGGCACAATTCCGACCTACGTCCAGGTGAAGTAATGCTTCAAACAATCTGCATATGTGCCGTTACTGAGAGACCAGTATTAGATTGCAACGCACCAGTGGATGTTTACTGTAACCCTTGAAGCTTCATATTGACGATGAAACACAGAAATTGGATCGGGATTGAATATAGTAGGCACAATGCCGACTTACGTCCAGGGGCAGTAAGGCTACAACAGTCTGTATATGTGCCGTTCCTGAGAGGCCAGTATTAGATTGCGACGCACCACTGGGTGTTTACTGTAATCCTTGGAGCTTCATATTGACGATGAAACACAGAAATTACATCGGAATTGAATATAGTAGGCACAATGCCGACTTACGTCCAGGGGGAGCTATGCTTGAAAGAGTCTGTATACGTGCCGTTCCTGAGAGGCCAATATTAGATTGCGACGACCCACTGGGTGTTTACTGTAACCCTTGGATCTTCATATTGAGGATGAAACACAGAAATTGCATCGGGATTGAATATAGTAGGCACAATGCCGACTTACGTCCAGGGGGAGTAATTCTTCAAACAGTCTGTATACGTGCCGTTACTGTGAGGCCAGTATTAGATTGCGACGCACCACTGGGTGATTACTGCAACCCTTGGAGCTTCATATTGACAATGAAACACAGAAATTGCATCGGGATTGAATATAGTAGGCACAATGCCGACTTACGTCCAGGGGGAGTGTTGCTTCAAACAGTCTGTATATGTGCCGTTACTGAGAGGCCAGTATTAGATTTCGACTAACCAATGGATGTTTACTGTAACCCTTGGAGCTTAATATTGACGATGAAAAACAGACATAGCATCGGGATATAATATAGTAGGCACAATGCCGACTTACGTCCAGGGGGAGTAATGCTTCGAACAATCTGTATACATGCCGTTACTGACAGGCCAGTATTAGATTACGACGCACCAGTGGATGTTTAATGTAACCCTTGGAGCTTCATATTGACGATGAAACACAGAAATTGCATCGGGATTGAATATAGTAGGCACAATGCCGACTTACGTCCAGGGGGAGTAATGCTTCAAACAGTCTGTATACGTGCCGTTACTGAGAGCCCAGTGTTAGATTGCGACGCACCACTGGGTGTTTACTGTAACCCTTGGAGCTTCATATTGAGGATGAAACACAGATATTGCATCGGGATTGAATATAGTAGGCACAATGCCGACTTACGTCCAGGGGGAGCAAGGCTTGAAACAGTCTGTATACGTGCCGTTACTAAGGGCCCAGTATTAGATTGCGACGCACCAATGGGTGTTTACTGTAACCCTTGGAGCTTCATATTGACGATGAAACACAGAAATTACATCGGAATTGAATATAGTAGGCACAATGCCGACTTACGTCCAGGGGGAGCTATGCTTGAAAGAGTCTGTATACGTGCCGTTCCTGAGAGGCCAGTATTAGATTGCGACGACCCACTGGGTGTTTACTGTAACCCTTGGATCTTCATATTGAGGATGAAACACAGAAATTGCATCGGGATTGAATATAGTAGGCACAATGCCGACTTACGTCCAGGGGGAGTAATGCTTCAAACAGTCAGAATACGTGCCGTTACTGAGAGGCCAGTATTAGATTGCGACGCACCACTGGGTGTTTACTGTAACACTTGGAGCTTCATAATGACGATGAAACACAGAAATTGCATCGGGATTGAATATAGTATGCACAATGCCGACTTACGTCCAGGGGGAGCAATGCTTCCAACAGTCTGTATACGTGCCGTTACTGAGAGTCCAGTATTAGATTGCGACGCACCATTGGGTGTTTACTGTAACCCTTGGAGCTTCATATTGACGATGAAACACAGAAATTGCATCGGGATTGAATATAGTAGGCACAATGCCGACTTACGTCCTGGGGGAGTAATGCTTCAAACAGTCTGTATATGTGCCGTTACTGAGAGGCCAGTATTAGGTTGCGACGCACCACTGGGTGATTACTGTAACCCTTGGAGCTTCATATTGACGATGAAACACAGAAATTGCATCGGGATTGAATATAGTAGGCACAATGCCGACTGACGTCCAGGGGGAGTAATGCTTCAAACAGTCAGTATACGTGCCGTTACTGAGAGGCCAGTATTAGATTGCGACGCACCACTGGGTGTTTACTGTAACCCTTGGAGCTTCATATTGACGATGAAACACGGAAATTACATCGGAATTGAATATAGTAGGCACAATGCCGACTTACGTCCAGGGGGAGTAATGCTTGAAAGAGTCTGTATACGTGCCGTTACTGAGAGGCCAGTATTAGGTTGCGACGCACCACTGCGTGATTACTGTAAACCTTGCAGGTTCATATTGAGGATGAAACACAGAAATTGCATCGGGATTGAATATAGTAGGCACAATGCAGACTTACGTCCAGGGGGAGTAATGCTTCGAACACTCTCTATATGTGCCGTTCCTCAGAGGCCAGTATTAGATTGCGACGCACCAATAGGTGTTTACTGTAACCCTTGGAGCTTCATATTGACGATGAAACACAGAAATTGCATCGGGATTGAATATAGTATGCACAAGGCCGACTTACGTCCAGAGGGAGCAATGCTTCCAACAGTCTGTATACGTGCCGTTACTGAGAGTCCAGTATTAGATTGCGACGCACCATTGGGTGTTTACTGTAACCCTTGGAGCTTCATATTGACGATGAAACACAGACATTGCATCGGGATTGAATATAGTAGGCACAATGCCGACTTACGTCCAGGGGGAGTAATGCTTCAAACAGTCTGTATATGTGCCGTTACTGAGAGGCCAGTATTAGGTTGCGACGCACCACTGCGTGATTACTGTAACCCTTGCAGGTTCATATTAACGATGAAACACAGAAATTGCATCGGGATTGAATATAGTAGGCACAATTCCGACCTACGTCCAGGTGAAGTAATGCTTCAAACAATCTGCATATGTGCCGTTACTGAGAGACCAGTATTAGATTGCAACGCACCAGTGGATGTTTACTGTAACCCTTGAAGCTTCATATTGACGATGAAACACAGAAATTGGATCGGGATTGAATATAGTAGGCACAATGCCGACTTACGTCCAGGGGGAGCAAGGCTTCAAACAGTCAATATACGTGCCGTTACTGAGAGGCCAGTATTAGATTTCGACGCACCACTGGGTGTTTACTGTAACCCTTGGAGCTTCATAATGACGATGAAACACAGAAATTGCATCGGGATTGAATATAGTATGCACAAGGCCGACTTACGTCCAGAGGGAGCAATGCTTCCAACAGTCTGTATACGTGCCGTTACTGAGAGGCCAGTATTAGATTGCGACGCACCACTGGGTGTTTACTGTAACCCTTGGAGCTTCATAATGACGATGAAACACAGAAATTGCATCGGGATTGAATATAGTATGCACAATACCGACTTACGTCCAGGGGGAGCAATGCTTCCAACTGTCTGTATACGTGCCGTTACTGAGAGTCCAGTATTAGATTGCGACGCACCATTGGGTGTTTACTGTAACCCTTGGAGCTTCATATTGACGATGAAACACAGAAATTGCATCGGGATTGAATATAGTAGGCACAATGCCGACTTACGTCCTGGGGGAGTAATGCTTCAAACAGTCTGTATATGTGCCGTTACTGAGAGGCCAGTATTAGGTTGCGACGCACCACTGGGTGATTACTGTAACCCTTGGAGCTTCATATTGACGATGAAACACAGAAATTGCATCGGGATTGAATATAGTAGGCACAATGCCGACTGACGTCCAGGGGGAGTAATGCTTCAAACAGTCAGTATACGTGCCGTTACTGAGAGGCCAGTATTAGATTGCGACGCACCACTGGGTGTTTACTGTAACCCTTGGAGCTTCATATTGACGATGAAACACGGAAATTACATCGGAATTGAATATAGTAGGCACAATGCCGACTTACGTCCAGGGGGAGTAATGCTTCAAACAGTCTGTATACGTGCCGTTACTGTGAGGCCAGTATTAGATTGCGACGCACCACTGGGTGATTACTGCAACCCTTGGAGCTTCATATTGACAATGAAACACAAAAATTGTTCGGGATTGAATATAGTAGGCACAATGCCGACTTACGTCCAGGGGGAGTGTTGCTTCAAACAGTCTGTATATGTGCCGTTACTGAGAGGCCAGTATTAGATTTCGACTAACCAATGGATGTTTACTGTAACCCTTGGAGCTTAATATTGACGATGAAAAACAGACATAGCATCGGGATATAATATAGTAGGCACAATGCCGACTTACGTCCAGGGGGAGTAATGCTTCGAACAATCTGTATACATGCCGTTACTGACAGGCCAGTATTAGATTACGACGCACCAGTGGATGTTTAATGTAACCCTTGGAGCTTCATATTGACGATGAAACACAGAAATTGCATCGGGATTGAATATAGCAGGCACAATGCCGACTTACGTCCAGGGGGAGTAATGCTTCAAACAGTCTGTATACGTGCCGTTACTGAGAGCCCAGTGTTAGATTGCGACGCACCACTGGGTGTTTACTGTAACCCTTGGAGCTTCATATTGAGGATGAAACACAGAAATTGCATCGGGATTGAATATAGTAGGCACAATGCCGACTTACGTCCAGGGGGAGCAAGGCTTCAAACCGTCTGTATACGTGCCGTTACTAAGGGCCCAGTATTAGATTGCGACGCACCAATGGGTGTTTACTGTAACCCTTGGAGCTTCATATTGACGATGAAACACAGAAATTACATCGAAATTGAATATAGCAGGCACAATGCCGACTTACGTCCAGGGGGAGCTATGCTTGAAAGAGTCTGTATACGTGCCGTTCCTGAGAGGCCAGTATTAGATTGCGACGACCCACTGGGTGTTTACTGTAACCCTTGGATCTTCATATTGAGGATGAAACACAGAAATTGCATCGGGATTGAATATAGTAGGCACAATGCCGACTTACGTCCAGGGGGAGTAATGCTTCAAACAGTCAGAATACGTGCCGTTACTGAGAGGCCAGTATTAGATTGCGACGCACCACTGGGTGTTTACTGTAACCCTTGGAGCTTCATAATGACGATGAAACACAGAAATTGCATCGGGATTGAATATAGTATGCACAATGCCGACTTACGTCCAGGGGGAGCAATGCTTCCAACAGTCTGTATACGTGCCGTTACTGAGAGTCCAGTATTAGATTGCGACGCACCATTGGGTGTTTACTGTAACCCTTGGAGCTTCATATTGACGATGAAACACAGAAATTGCATCGGGATTGAATATAGTAGGCACAATGCCGACTTACGTCCTGGGGGAGTAATGCTTCAAACAGTCTGTATATGTGCCGTTACTGAGAGGCCAGTATTAGGTTGCGACGCACCACTGGGTGATTACTGTAACCCTTGGAGCTTCATATTGACGATGAAACACAGAAATTGCATCGGTATTGAATATAGTAGGCACAATGCCGACTGACGTCCAGGGGGAGTAATGCTTCAAACAGTCAGTATACGTGCCGTTACTGAGAGGCCAGTATTTGATTGCGACGCACCACTGGGTGTTTACTGTAACCCTTGGAGCTTCATATTGACGATGAAACACGGAAATTACATCGGAATTGAATATAGTAGGCACAATGCCGACTTACGTCCAGGGGGAGTAATGCTTGAAAGAGTCTGTATACGTGCCGTTACTGAGAGGCCAGTATTAGGTTGCGACGCACCACTGCGTGATTACTGTAAACCTTGCAGGTTCATATTGAGGATGAAACACAGAAATTGCATCGGGATTGAATATAGTAGGCACAATGCAGACTTACGTCCAGGGGGAGTAATGCTTCGAACACTCTGTATATGTGCCGTTCCTCAGAGGCCAGTATTAGATTGCGACGCACCAATAGGTGTTTACTGTAACCCTTGGAGCTTCATATTGACGATGAAACACAGAAATTGCATCGGGATTGAATATAGTAGGCACAATGCCGACTTACGTCCAGGGGGAGCAATGCTTCAAACAGTCTGTATACGTGCCGTTACTGAGAGGCCAGTATTAGATTGCGACGCACCACTGGGTGTTTACTGTAACCCTTGGAGCTTCATAATGACGATGAAACACAGAAATTGCATCGGGATTGAATATAGTATGCACAAGGCCGACTTACGTCCAGAGGGAGCAATGCTTCCAACAGTCTGTATACGTGCCGTTACTGAGAGTCCAGTATTAGATTGCGACGCACCATTGGGTGTTTACTGTTACCCTTGGAGCTTCATATTGACGATGAAACACAGACATTGCATCGGGATTGAATATAGTAGGCACAATGCCGACTTACGTCCAGGGGGAGTAATGCTTCAAACAGTCTGTATATGTGCCGTTACTGAGAGGCCAGTATTAGGTTGCGACGCACCACTGCGTGATTACTGTAACCCTTGCAGGTTCATATTAACGATGAAACACAGAAATTGCATCGGGATTGAATATAGTAGGCACAATTCCGACCTACGTCCAGGTGAAGTAATGCTTCAAACAATCTGCATATGTGCCGTTACTGAGAGACCAGTATTAGATTGCAACGCACCAGTGGATGTTTACTGTAACCCTTGAAGCTTCATATTGACGATGAAACACAGAAATTGGATCGGGATTGAATATAGTAGGCACAATGCCGACTTACGTCCAGGGGGAGCAATGCTTCAAACAGTCAGTATACGTGCCGTTACTGAGAGGCCAGTATTAGATTTCGACGCACCACTGGGTGTTTACTGTAACCCTTGGAGCTTCATAATGACGATGAAACACAGAAATTGCATCGGGATTGAATATGGTATGCACAAGGCCGACTTACGTCCAGAGGGAGCAATGCTTCCAACAGTCTGTATACGTGCCGTTACTGAGAGGCCAGTATTAGATTGCGACGCACCACTGGGTGTTTACTGTAACCCTTGGAGCTTCATAATGACGATGAAACACAGAACTTGCATCGGGATTGAATATAGTATGCACAATACCGACTTACGTCCAGGGGGAGCAATGCTTCCAACAGTCTGTATACGTGCCGTTACTGAGAGTCCAGTATTAGATTGCGACGCACCATTGGGTGTTTACTGTAACCCTTGGAGCTTCATATTGACGATGAAACACAGAAATTGCATCGGGATTGAATATAGTAGGCACAATGCCGACTTACGTCCTGGGGGAGTAATGCTTCAAACAGTCTGTATATGTGCCGTTACTGAGAGGCCAGTATTAGGTTGCGACGCACCACTGGGTGATTACTGTAACCCTTGGAGCTTCATATTGACGATGAAACACAGAAATTGCATCGGGATTGAATATAGTAGGCACAATGCCGACTGACGTCCAGGGGGAGTAATGCTTCAAACAGTCAGTATACGTGCCGTTACTGAGAGGCCAGTATTAGATTGCGACGCACCACTGGGTGTTTACTGTAACCCTTGGAGCTTCATATTGACGATGAAACACGGAAATTACATCGGAATTGAATATAGTAGGCACAATGCCGACTTACGTCCAGGGGGAGTAATGCTTCAAACAGTCTGTATACGTGCCGTTACTGTGAGGCCAGTATTAGATTGCGACGCACCACTGGGTGATTACTGCAACCCTTGGAGCTTCATATTGACAATGAAACACAGAAATTGCATCGGGATTGAATATAGTAGGCACAATGCCGACTTACGTCCAGGGGGTGTGTTGCTTCAAACAGTCTGTATATGTGCCGTTACTGAGAGGCCAGTATTAGATTTCGACTAACCAATGGATGTTTACTGTAACCCTTGGAGCTTAATATTGACGATGAAAAACAGACATAGCATCGGGATATAATATAGTAGGCACAATGCCGACTTACGTCCAGGGGGAGTAATGCTTCGAACAATCTGTATACATGCCGTTACTGACAGGCCAGTATTAGATTACGACGCACCAGTGGATGTTTAATGTAACCCTTGGAGCTTCATATTGACGATGAAACACAGAAATTGCATCGGGATTGAATATAGTAGGCACAATGCCGACTTACGTCCAGGGGGAGTAATGCTTCAAACAGTCTGTATACGTGCCGTTACTGAGAGCCCAGTGTTAGATTGCGACGCACCACTGGGTGTTTACTGTAACCCTTGGAGCTTCATATTGAGGATGAAACACAGATATTGCATCGGGATTGAATATAGTAGGCACAATGCCGACTTACGTCCAGGGGGAGCAATGCTTGAAACAGTCTGTATACGTGCCGTTACTAAGGGCCCAGTATTAGATTGCGACGCACCAATGGGTGTTTACTGTAACCCGTGGAGCTTCATATTGACGATGAAACACAGAAATTACATCGGAATTGAATATAGTAGGCACAATGCCGACTTACGTCCAGGGGGAGCTACGCTTGAAAGAGTCTGTATACGTGCCGTTCCTGAGAGGCCAGTATTAGATTGCGACGACCCACTGGGTGTTTACTGTAACCCTTGGATCTTCATATTGAGGATGAAACACAGAAATTGCATCGGGATTGAATATAGTAGGCACAATGCCGACTTACGTCTAGGGGGAGTAATGCTTCAAACAGTCAGAATACGTGCCGTTACTGAGAGGCCAGTATTAGATTGCGACGCACCACTGGGTGTTTACTGTAACCCTTGGAGCTTCATAATGACGATGAAACACAGAAATTGCATCGGGATTGAATTTAGTATGCACAATGCCGACTTACGTCCAGGGGGAGCAATGCTTCCAACAGTCTGTATACGTGCCGTTACTGAGAGTCCAGTATTAGATTGCGACGCACCATTGGGTGTTTACTGTAACCCTTGGAGCTTCATATTGACGATGAAACACAGAAATTGCATCGGGATTGAATATAGTAGGCACAATGCCGACTTACGTCCTGGGGGAGTAATGCTTCAAACAGTCTGTATATGTGCCGTTACTGAGAGGCCAGTATTAGGTTGCGACGCACCACTGGGTGATTACTGTAACCCTTGGAGCTTCATATTGACGATGAAACACAGAAATTGCATCGGGATTGAATATAGTGGGCACAATGCCGACTGACGTCCAGGGGGAGTAATGCTTCAAACAGTCAGTATACGTGCCGTTACTGAGAGGCCAGTATTAGATTGCGACGCACCACTGGGTGTTTACTGTAACCCTTGGAGCTTCATATTGACGATGAAACACGGAAATTACATCGGAATTGAATATAGTAGGCACAATGCCGACTTACGTCCAGGGGGAGCTATGCTTGAAAGAGTCTGTATACGTGCCGTTCCTGAGGGGCCAGTATTAGATTGCGACGACCCACTGCGTGTTTACTGTAACCCTTGGATCTTCATATTGAGGATGAAACACAGAAATTGCATCGGGATTGAATATAGTAGGCACAATGCCGACTTACGTCCAGGGGGAGTAATGCTTCGAACACTCTGTATATGTGCCGTTCCTCAGAGGCCAGTATTAGATTGCGACGCACCAATAGGTGTTTACTGTAACCCTTGGAGCTTCATATTGACGATGAAACACAGAAATTGCATCGGGATTGAATATAGTAGGCACAATGCCGACTTCCGTCCAGGGGGAGCAATGCTTCAAACAGTCTGTATACGTGCCGTTACTGAGAGGCCAGTATTAGATTGCGACGCACCACTGGGTGTTTACTGTAACCCTTGGAGCTTCATAAAGACGATGAAACACAGAAATTGCATCGGGATTGAATATAGTATGCACAACGAAGACTTACGTCCAGAGGGAGCAATGCTTCCAACAGTCTGTATACGTGCCGTTACTGAGAGTCCAGTATTAGATTGCGACGCACCATTGGGTGTTTACTGTAACCCTTGGAGCTTCATATTGACGATGAAACACAGAAATTGCATCGGGATTGAATATAGTAGGCACAATGCCGACTTACGTCCAGGGGGAGTAATGCTTCAAACAGTCTGTATATGTGCCGTTACTGAGAGGCCAGTATTAGGTTGCGACGCACCACTGGGTGATTACTGTAACCCTTGCAGGTTCATATTAACGATGAAACACAGAAATTGCATCGGGATTGAATATAGTAGGCACAATTCCGACCTACGTCCAGGTGAAGTAATGCTTCAAACAATCTGCATATGTGCCGTTACTGAGAGACCAGTATTAGATTGCAACGCACCAGTGGATGTTTACTGTAACCCTTGAAGCTTCATATTGACGATGAAACACAGAAATTGGATCGGGATTGAATATAGTAGGCACAATGCCGACTTACGTCCAGGGGCAGTAATGCTACAACAGTCTGTATATGTGCCGTTCCTGAGAGGCCAGTATTAGATTGCGACGCACCACTGGGTGTTTACTGTTACCCTTGGAGCTTCATATTGACGATGAAACACAGAAATTACATCGGAATTGAATATAGTAGGCACATTGCCGACTTACGTCCAGGGGGAGCTATGCTTGAAAGAGTCTGTATACGTGCCGTTCCTGAGAGGCCAGTATTAGATTGCGACGACCCACTGGGTGTTTACTGTAACCCTTGGATCTTCATATTGAGGATGAAACACAGAAATTGCATCGGGATTGAATATAGTAGGCACAATGCCGACTTACGTCCAGGGGGAGTAATGCTTCAAACAGTCAGTATACGTGCCGTTACTGAGAGGCCAGTATTAGATTGCGACGCACCACTGGGTGTTTACTGTAACCCTTGGAGCTTCATAATGACGATGAAACACAGAAATTGCATCGGGATTGAATATAGTATGCACAATGCCGACTTACGTCCAGGGGGAGCAATGCTTCCAACAGTCTGTATACGTGCCGTTACTGAGAGTCCAGTATTAGATTGCGACGCACCATTGGGTGTTTACTGTAACCCTTGGAGCTTCATATTGACGATGAAACACAGAAATTGCATCGGGATTGAATATAGTAGGCACAATGCCGACTTACGTCCTGGGGGAGTAATGCTTCAAACAGTCTGTATATGTGCCGTTACTGAGAGGCCAGTATTAGGTTGCGACGCACCACTGGGTGATTACTGTAACCCTTGGAGCTTCATATTGACGATGAAACACAGAAATTGCATCGGGATTGAATATAGTAGGCACAATGCCGACTGACGTCCAGGGGGAGTAATGCTTCAAACAGTCAGTATACGTGCCGTTACTGAGAGGCCAGTATTAGATTGCGACGCACCACTGGGTGTTTACTGTAACCCTTGGAGCTTCATATTGACGATGAAACACGGAAATTACATCGGAATTGAATATAGTAGGCACAATGCCGACTTACGTCCAGGGGGAGCTATGCTTGAAAGAGTCTGTATACGTGCCGTTCCTGAGGGGCCAGTATTAGATTGCGACGACCCACTGCGTGTTTACTGTAACCCTTGGATCTTCATATTGAGGATGAAACACAGAAATTGCATCGGGATTGAATATAGTAGGCACAATGCCGACTTACGTCCAGGGGGAGTAATGCTTCGAACACTCTGTATATGTGCCGTTCCTCAGAGGCCAGTATTAGATTGCGACGCACCAATAGGTGTTTACTGTAACCCTTGGAGCTTCATATTGACGATGAAACACAGAAATTGCATCGGGATTGAATATAGTAGGCACAATGCCGACTTACGTCCAGGGGGAGCAATGCTTCAAACATTCTGTATATGTGCCGTTACTGAGAGGCCAGTATTAGGTTGCGACGCACCACTGGGTGATTACTGTAACCCTTGCAGGTTCATATTAACGATGAAACACAGATATTGCATCGGGATTGAATATAGTGGGCACAATTCCGACCTACGTCCAGGTGAAGTAATGCTTCAAACAATCTGCATATGTGCCGTTACTGAGAGACCAGTATTAGATTGCAACGCACCAGTGGATGTTTACTGTAACCCTTGAAGCTTCATATTGACTTGGAAACACAGAAATTGTATCGGGAATGAATATAGTCGGCACAATGCCGACTTACGTCCAGGGGCAGTAAGGCTAAAACAGTCTGTATATGTGCCGTTCCTGAGAGGCCAGTATTAGATTGCGACGCACCACTGGGTGTTTACTGTAACCCTTGGAGCTTCATATTGACGATGAAACACAGAAATTACATCGGAATTGAATATAGTAGGCACAATGCCGACTTACGTCCAGGGGGAGCTATGCTTGAAAGAGTCTGTATACGTGCCGTTCCTGAGAGGCCAGTATTAGATTGCGACGACCCACTGGGTGTTTACTGTAACCCTTGGATCTTCATATTGAGGATGAAACACAGATATTGCATCGGGATTGAATATAGTAGGCACAATGCCGACTTACGTCCAGGGGGAGTAATGCTTCAAACAGTCAGAATACGTGCCGTTACTGAGAGGCCAGTATTAGATTGCGACGCACCACTGGGTGTTTACTGTAACCCTTGGAGCTTCATAATGACGATGAAACACAGAAATTGCATCGGGATTGAATATAGTATGCACAATGCCGACTTACGTCCTTGGGGAGTAATGCTTCAAACAGTCTGTATATGTGCCGTTACTGAGAGCCAGTATTAGGTTGCGACGCACCACTGGGTGATTACTGTAACCCTTGGAGCTTCATATTGACGATGAAACACAGAAATTGCATCGGGATTGAATATAGTAGGCACAATGCCGACTGACGTCCAGGGGGAGTAATGCTTCAAACAGTCAGTATACGTGCCGTTACAGAGAGGCCAGTATTAGATTGAGACGCACCACTGGGTGTTTACTGTAACCCTTGGGGCTTCATATTGACGATGAAACACGGAAATTACATCGGAATTGAATATAGTAGGCACAATGCCGACTTACGTCCAGGGGGAGCTATGCTTGAAAGAGTCTGTATACGTGCCGTTCCTGAGGGGCCAGTATTAGATTGCGACGACCCACTGCGTGTTTACTGTAACCCTTGGATCTTCATATTGAGGATGAAACACAGAATATGCATCGGGATTGAATATAGTAGGCACAATGCCGACTTACGTCCAGAGGGAGCAATGCTTCCAACAGTCTGTATACGTGCCGTTACTGAGAGTCCAGTATTAGATTGCGACGCACCATTGGGTGTTTACTGTAACCCTTGGAGCTTCATATTGACGATGAAACACAGAAATTGCATCGGGATTGAATATAGTAGGCACAATGCCGACTTACGTCCAGGGGGAGTAATGCTTCAAACAGTCAGTATACGTGCCGTTACTGAGAGGCCAGTATTAGATTGCGACGCACCACTGGGTGTTTACTGTAACCCTTGGAGCTTCATAATGACGAAGAAACACAGAAATTGCATCGGGATTGAATATAGTATGCACAATGCCGACTTACGTCCAGGGGGAGCAATGCTTCCAACAGTCTGTATACGTGCCGTTACTGAGAGTCCAGTATTAGATTGCGACGCACCATTGGGTGTTTACTGTAACCCTTGGAGCTTCATATTGACGATGAAACACAGAAATTGCATCGGGATTGAATATAGTAGGCACAATGCCGACTTACGTCCTGGGGGAGTAATGCTTCAAACAGTCTGTATATGTGCCGTTACTGAGAGGCCAGTATTAGGTTGCGACGCACCACTGGGTGATTACTGTAACCCTTGGAGCTTCATATTGACGATGAAACACAGAAATTGCATCGGGATTGAATATAGTAGGCACAATGCCGACTGACGTCCAGGGGGAGTAATGCTTCAAACAGTCAGTATACGTGCCGTTACTGAGAGGCCAGTATTAGATTGCGACGCACCACTGGGTGTTTACTGTAACCCTTGGAGCTTCATATTGACGATGAAACACGGAAATTACATCGGAATTGAATATAGTAGGCACAATGCCGACTTACGTCCAGGGGGAGCTATGCTTGAAAGAGTCTGTATACGTGCCGTTCCTGAGGGGCCAGTATTAGATTGCGACGACCCACTGCGTGTTTACTGTAACCCTTGGATCTTCATATTGAGGATGAAACACAGAAATTGCATCGGGATTGAATATAGTAGGCACAATGCCGACTTACGTCCAGGGGGAGTAATGCTTCGAACACTCTGTATATGTGCCGTTCCTCAGAGGCCAGTATTAGATTGCGACGCACCAATAGGTGTTTACTGTAACCCTTGGAGCTTCATATTGACGATGAAACACAGAAATTGCATCGGGATTGAATATAGTAGGCACAATGCCGACTTACGTCCAGGGGGAGCAATGCTTCAAACAGTCAGTATACGTGCCGTTACTGAGAGGCCAGTATTAGATTTCGGCGCACAATTGGGTGTTTACTGTAACCCTTGGAGCTTCATAATGACGATGAAACACAGAAATTGCATCGGGATTGAATATAGTATGCACAAGGCCGACTTACGTCCAGAGGGAGCAATGCTTCCAACAGTCTGTATACGTGCCGTTACTGAGAGTCCAGTATTAGATTGCGACGCACCATTGGGTGTTTACTGTAACCCTTGGAGCTTCATATTGACGATGAAACACAGAAATTGCATCGGGATTGAATATAGTAGGCACAATGCCGACTTACGTCCAGGGGGAGTAATGCTTCAAACAGTCTGTATATGTGCCGTTACTGAGAGGCCAGTATTAGGTTGCGACGCACCACTGGGTGATTACTGTAACCCTTGCAGGTTCATATTAACGATGAAACACAGATATTGCATCGGGATTGAATATAGTGGGCACAATTCCGACCTACGTCCAGGTGAAGTAATGCTTCAAATAATCTGCATATGTGCCGTTACTGAGAGACCAGTATTAGATTGCAACGCACCAGTGGATGTTTACTGTAACCCTTGAAGCTTCATATTGACGATGAAACACAGAAATTGGATCGGGATTGAATATAGTAGGCACAATGCCGACTTACGTCCAGGGGCAGTAAGGCAACAACAGTCTGTATATGTGCCGTTCCTGAGAGGCCAGTATTAGATTGCGACGCACCACTGGGTGTTTACTGTAACCCTTGGAGCTTCATATTGACGATGAAACACAGAAATTACATCGGAATTGAATATAGTAGGCACAATGCCGACTTACGTCCAGGGGCAGTAAGGCTACAACAGTCTGTATATGTGCCGTTCCTGAGAGGCCAGTATTAGATTGCGTTGCACCACTGGGTGTTTACTGTAACCCTTGGAGCTTCATATTGACGATGAAACACAGAAATTACATCGGAATTGAATATAGTAGGCACAATGCCGACTTACGTCCAGGGGGAGCTATGCTTGAAAGATTCTGTATTCGTGCCGTTCCTGAGAGGCCAGTATTAGATTGCGACGCACCAATAGGTGTTTACTGTAACCCTTGGAGCTTCATATTGACGATGAAACACAGAAATTGCATCGGGATTGAATATAGTAGGCACAATGCCGACTTACGTCCAGGGGGAGCAATGCTTCAAACAGTCAGTATACGTGCCGTTACTGAGAGGCCAGTATTAGATTGCGACGCACCACTGGGTGTTTACTGTAACCCTTGGAGCTTCATAATGACGATGAAACACAGAAATTGCATCGGGATTGAATATAGTATGCACAATGCCGACTTACGTCCAGGGGGAGCAATGCTTCCAACAGTCTGTATACGTGCCGTTACTGAGAGTCCAGTATTAGATTGCGACGCACCATTGGGTGTTTACTGTAACCCTTGGAGCTTCATATTGACGATGAAACACAGAAATTGCATCGGGATTGAATATAGTAGGCACAATGCCGACTTACGTCCAGGGAGAGTAATGCTTCAAACAGTCTGTATATGTGCCGTTACTGAGAGGCCAGTATTAGGTTGCGTCGCACCACTGGGTGATTACTGTAACCCTTGCAGGTTCATATTAACGATGAAACACAGAAATTGCATCGGGATTGAATATAGTAGGCACAATTCCGACCTACGTCCAGGTGAAGTAATGCTTCAAACAATCTGCATATGTGCCGTTACTGAGAGACCAGTATTAGATTGCAACGCACCAGTGGATGTTTACTGTAACCCTTGAAGCTTCATATTGACGATGAAACACAGAAATTGGATCGGGATTGAATATAGTAGGCACAATGCCGACTTACGTCCAGGGGCAGTAATGCTACAACAGTCTGTATATGTGCCGTTCCTGAGAGGCCAGTATTAGATTGCGACGCACCACTGGGTTTCTACTGTAACCCTTGGAGCTTCATATTGACGATGAAACACAGAAATTACATCGGAATTGAATATAGTAGGCACAATGCCGACTTACGTCCAGGGGGAGCTATGCTTGAAAGAGTCTGTATACGTGCCGTTCCTGAGAGGCCAGTATTAGATTGCGACGACCCACTGGGTGTTTACTGTAACCCTTGGATCTTCATATTGAGGATGAAACACAGAAATTGCATCGGGATTGAATATAGTAGGCACAATGCCGACTTACGTCCAGGGGGAGTAATGCTTCAAACAGTCTGTATATGTGCCGTTACTGAGAGGCCAGTATTAGGTTGCGACGCACCACTGGGTGATTACTGTAACCCTTGCAGGTTCATATTAACGATGAAACACAGAAATTGCATCGGGATTGAATATAGTAGGAACAATTCCGACCTACGTCCAGGTGAAGTAATGCTTCAAACAATCTGCATATGTGCCGTTACAGAGAGACCAGTATTAGATTGCAACGCACCAGTGGATGTTTACTGTAACCCTTGAAGCTTCATATTGACGATGAAACACAGAAATTGGATCGGGATTGAATATAGTAGGCACAATGCCGGCTTACGTCCAGGGGCAGTAAGGCTACAACAGTCTGTATATGTGCCGTTCCTGAGAGGCCAGTATTAGATTGCGTTGCACCACTGGGTGTTTACTGTTACCCTTGGAGCTTCATATTGACGATGAAACACAGAAATTACATCGGAATTGAATATAGTAGGCACAATGCCGACTTACGTCCAGGGGGAGCTATGCTTGAAAGAGTCTGTATACGTGCCGTTCCTGAGAGGCCAGTATTAGATTGCGACGACCCACTGGGTGTTTACTGTAACCCTTGGATCTTCATATTGAGGATGGAACACAGAAATTGCATCGAGATTGAATATAGTAGGCACAATGCCGACTTACGTCCAGGGGGAGTAATGCTTCAAACAGTCAGTATACGTGCCGTTACTGAGAGGCCAGTATTAGATTGCGACGCACCACTGGGTGTTTACTGTAACCTTTGGAGCTTCATAATGACGATGAAACACAGAAATTGCATCGGGATTGAATATAGTATGCACAATGCCGACTTACGTCCAGGGGGAGCAATGCTTCCAACAGTCTGTATACGTGCCGTTACTGAGAGTCCAGTATTAGATTGCGACGCACCATTGGGTGTTTACTGTAACCCTTGGAGCTTCATATTGACGATGAAACACAGCAATTGCACCGGGATTGAATGTAGTAGGCACAATTCCGACTTACGTCCAGGGGGAGTAATGCTTCAAACAGTCTGTATATGTGCCGTTACTGAGAGGCCAGTATTAGGTTGCGACGCACCACTGGGTGATTACTGTAACCCTTGCAGGTTCATATTAACGATGAAACACAGAAATTGCATCGGGATAGAATATAGTAGGCACAATTCCGACCTACGTCCAGGTGAAGTAATGCTTCAAACAATCTGCATATGTGCCGTTACTGAGAGACCAGTATTAGATTGCAACGCACCAGTGGATGTTTACTGTAACCCTTGAAGCTTCATATTGACGATGAAACACAGAAATTGGATCGGGATTGAATATAGTAGGCACAATGCCGACTTACGTCCAGGGGCAGTAATGCTACAACAGTCTGTATATGTGCCGTTCCTGAGAGGCCAGTATTAGATTGCGACGCACCACTGGGTTTTTACTGTAACCCTTGGAGCTTCATATTGACGATGAAACACAGAAATTACATCGGAATTGAATATAGTAGGCACAATGCCGACTTACGTCCAGGGGGAGCTATGCTTGAAAGAGTCTGTATACGTGCCGTTCCTGAGAGGCCAGTATTAGATTGCGACGACCCACTGGGTGTTTACTGTAACCCTTGGATCTTCATATTGAGGATGAAACACAGAAACTGCATCGGGATTGAATATAGTAGGCACAATTCCGACTTACGTCCAGGGGGAGTAATGCTTCAAACAGTCAGTATACGTGCCGTTACTGAGAGGCCAGTATTAGATTGCGACGCACCACTGGGTGTTTACTGTAACCCTTGGAGCTTCATAATGACGAAGAAACACAGAAATTGCATCGGGATTGAATATAGTATGCACAATGCCGACTTACGTCCAGGGGAAGCAATGCTTCCAACAGTCTGTATACGTGCCGTTACTGAGAGTCCAGTATTAGATTGCGACGCACCATTGGGTGTTTACTGTAACCCTTGGAGCTTCATATTGACGATGAAACACAGAAATTGCATCGGGATTGAATATAGTAGGCACAATGCCGACTTACGTCCTGGGGGAGTAATGCTTCAAACAGTCTGTATATGTGCCGTTACTGAGAGGCCAGTATTAGGTTGCGACGCACCACTGGGTGATTACTGTAACCCTTGGAGCTTCATATTGACGATGAAACACAGAAATTGCATCGGGATTGAATATAGTAGGCACAATGCCGACTGACGTCCAGGGGGAGTAATGCTTCAAACAGTCAGTATACGTGCCGTTACTGAGAGGCCAGTATTAGATTGCGACGCACCACTGGGTGTTTACTGTAACCCTTGGAGGTTCATATTGACGATGAAACACGGAAATTACATCGGAATTGAATATAGTAGGCACAATGCCGACTTACGTCCAGGGGGAGCTATGCTTGAAAGAGTCTGTATACGTGCCGTTCCTGAGGGGCCAGTATTAGATTGCGACGACCCACTGCGTGTTTGCTGTAACCCTTGGATCTTCATATTGACGATGAAACACAGAAATTGCATCGGGATTGAATATAGTAGGCACAATGCCGACTTACGTCCAGGGGGAGTAATGCTTCGAACACTCTGTATATGTGCCGTTCCTCAGAGGCCAGTATTAGATTGCGACGCACCAATAGGTGTTTACTGTAACCCTTGGAGCTTCATATTGACGATGAAACACAGAAATTGCATCGGGATTGAATATAGTAGGCACAATGCCGACTTACGTCCAGGGGGAGCAATGCTTCAAACAGTCAGTATACGTGCCGTTACTGAGAGGCCAGTATTAGATTTCGGCGCACAATTGGGTGTTTACTGTAACCCTTGGAGCTTCATAATGACGATGAAACACAGAAATTGCATCGGGATTGAATATAGTATGCACAAGGCCGACTTACGTCCAGAGGGAGCAATGCTTCCAACAGTCTGTATACGTGCCGTTACTGAGAGTCCAGTATTAGATTGCGACGCACCATTGGGTGTTTAATGTAACCCTTGGAGCTTCATATTGACGATGAAACACAGAAATTGCGTCGGGATTGAATATAGTAGGCACAATGCCGACTTACGTCCAGGGGGAGTAATGCTTCAAACAGTCTGTATATGTGCCGTTACTGAGAGGCCAGTATTAGGTTGCGACGCACCACTGGGTGATTACTGTAACCCTTGCAGGTTCATATTAACGATGAAACACAGATATTGCATCGGGATTGAATATAGTGGGCACAATTCCGACCTACGTCCAGGTGAAGTAATGCTTCAAATAATCTGCATATGTGCCGTTACTGAGAGACCAGTATTAGATTACAACGCACCAGTGGATGTTTACTGTAACCCTTGAAGCTTCATATTGACGATGAAACACAGAAATTGGATCGGGATTGAATATAGTAGGCACAATGCCGACTTACGTCCAGGGGCAGTAAGGCAACAACAGTCTGTATATGTGCCGTTCCTGAGAGGCCAGTATTAGATTGCGACGCACCACTGGGTGTTTACTGTAACCCTTGGAGCTTCATATTGACGATGAAACACAGAAATTACATCGGAATTGAATATAGTAGGCACAATGCCGACTTACGTCCAGGGGGAGCTATGCTTGAAAGAGTCTGTATACGTGCCGTTCCTGAGAGGCCAGTATTAGATTGCGACGACCCACTGGGTGTTTACTGTAACCCTTGGATCTTCATATTGAGGATGAAACACAGAAATTGCATCGGGATTGAATATAGTAGGCACAATGCCGACTTACGTCCAGGGGGAGCAATGCTTCAAACAGTCAGTATACGTGCCGTTACTGAGAGGCCAGTATTAGATTGCGACGCACCACTGGGTGTTTACTGTAACCCTTGGAGCTTCATAATGACGATGAAACACAGAAATTGCATCGGGATTGAATATAGTATGCACAATGCCGACTTACGTCCAGGGGGAGCAATGCTTCCAACAGTCTGTATACGTGCCGTTACTGAGAGTCCAGTATTAGATTGCGACGCACCATTGGGTGTTTACTGTAACCCTTGGAGCTTCATATTGACGATGAAACACAGAAATTGCATCGGGATTGAATATAGTAGGCACAATGCCGACTTACGTCCAGGGGGAGTAATGCTTCAAACAGTCTGTATATGTGCCGTTACTGAGAGGCCAGTATTAGGTTGCGACGCACCACTGGGTGATTACTGTAACCCTTGCAGGTTCATATTAACGATGAAACACAGAAATTGCATCGGGATTGAATATAGTAGGCACAATTCCGACCTACGTCCAGGTGAAGTAATGCTTCAAACAATCTGCATATGTGCCGTTACTGAGAGACCAGTATTAGATTGCAACGCACCAGTGGATGTTTACTGTAACCCTTGAAGCTTCATATTGACGATGAAACACAGAAATTGGATCGGGATTGAATATAGTAGGCACAATGCCGACTTACGTCCAGGGGCAGTAATGCTACAACAGTCTGTATATGTGCCGTTCCTGAGAGGATAGTATTAGATTGCGACGCACCACTGGGTTTCTACTGTAACCCTTGGAGCTTCATATTGACGATGAAACACAGAAATTACATCGGAATTGAATATAGTAGGCACAATGCCGACTTACGTCCAGGGGGAGCTATGCTTGAAAGAGTCTGTATACGTGCCGTTCCTGAGAGGCCAGTATTAGATTGCGACGACCCACTGGGTGTTTACTGTAACCCTTGGATCTTCATATTGAGGATGAAACACAGAAATTGCATCGGGATTGAATATAGTAGGCACAATGCCGACTTACGTCCAGGGGGAGTAATGCTTCAAACAGTCTGTATATGTGCCGTTACTGAGAGGCCAGTATTAGGTTGCGACGCACCACTGGGTGATTACTGTAACCCTTGCAGGTTCATATTAACGATGAAACACAGAAATTGCATCGGGATTGAATATAGTAGGAACAATTCCGACCTACGTCCAGGTGAAGTAATGCTTCAAACAATCTGCATATGTGCCGTTACAGAGAGACCAGTATTAGATTGCAACGCACCAGTGGATGTTTACTGTAACCCTTGAAGCTTCATATTGACGATGAAACACAGAAATTGGATCGGGATTGAATATAGTAGGCACAATGCCGACTTACGTCCAGGGGCAGTAAGGCTACAACAGTCTGTATATGTGCCGTTCCTGAGAGGCCAGTATTAGAATGCGTTGCACCACTGGGTGTTTACTGTAACCCTTGGAGCTTCATATTGACGATGAAACACAGAAATTACATCGGAATTGAATATAGTAGGCACAATGCCGACTTACGTCCAGGGGGAGCTATGCTTGAAAGAGTCTGTATACGTGCCGTTCCTGAGAGGCCAGTATTAGATTGCGACGACCCACTGGGTGTTTACTGTAACCCTTGGATCTTCATATTGAGGATGGAACACAGAAATTGCATCGGGATTGAATATAGTAGGCACAATGCCGACTTACGTCCAGGGGGAGTAATGCTTCAAACAGTCAGTATACGTGCCGTTACTGAGAGGCCAGTATTAGATTGCGACGCACCACTGGGTGTTTACTGTAACCTTTGGAGCTTCATAATGACGATGAAACACAGAAATTGCATCGGGATTGAATATAGTATGCACAATGCCGACTTACGTCCAGGGGGAGCAATGCTTCCAACAGTCTGTATACGTGCCGTTACTGAGAGTCCAGTATTAGATTGCGACGCACCATTGGGTGTTTACTGTAACCCTTGGAGCTTCATATTGACGATTAAACACAGCAATTGCATCGGGATTGAATGTAGTAGGCACAATGCCGACTTACGTCCAGGGGGAGTAATGCTTCAAACAGTCTGTATATGTGCCGTTACTGAGAGGCCAGTATTAGGTTGCGACGCACCACTGGGTGATTACTGTAACCCTTGCAGGTTCATATTAACGATGAAACACAGAAATTGCATCGGGATAGAATATAGTAGGCACAATTCCGACCTACGTCCAGGTGAAGTAATGCTTCAAACAATCTGCATATGTGCCGTTACTGAGAGACCAGTATTAGATTGCAACGCACCAGTGGATGTTTACTGTAACCCTTGAAGCTTCATATTGACGATGAAACACAGAAATTGGATCGGGATTGAATATAGTAGGCACAATGCCGACTTACGTCCAGGGGCAGTAATGCTACAACAGTCTGTATATGTGCCGTTCCTGAGAGGCCAGTATTAGATTGCGACGCACCACTGGGTTTTTACTGTAACCCTTGGAGCTTCATATTGACGATGAAACACAGAAATTACATCGGAATTGAATATAGTAGGCACAATGCCGACTTACGTCCAGGGGGAGCTATGCTTGAAAGAGTCTGTATACGTGCCGTTCCTGAGAGGCCAGTATTAGATTGCGACGACCCACTGGGTGTTTACTGTAACCCTTGGATCTTCATATTGAGGATGAAACACAGAAACTGCATCGGGATTGAATATAGTAGGCACAATGCCGAATTACGTCCAGGGGGAGTAATGCTTCAAACAGTCAGTATACGTGCCGTTACTGAGAGGCCAGTATTAGATTGCGACGCACCACTGGGTGTTTACTGTAACCCTTGGAGCTTCATAATGACGAAGAAACACAGAAATTGCATCGGGATTGAATATAGTATGCACAATGCCGACTTACGTCCAGGGGAAGCAATGCTTCCAACAGTCTGTATATGTGCCGTTACTGAGAGTCCAGTATTAGATTGCGACGCACCATTGGGTGTTTACTGTAACCCTTGGAGCTTCATATTGACGATGAAACACAGAAATTGCATCGGGATTGAATATAGTAGGCACAATGCCGACTTACGTCCTGGGGGAGTAATGCTTCAAACAGTCTGTATATGTGCCGTTACTGAGAGGCCAGTATTAGGTTGCGACGCACCACTGGGTGATTACTGTAACCCTTGGAGCTTCATATTGACGATGAAACACAGAAATTGCATCGGGATTGAATATAGTAGGCACAATGCCGACTGACGTCCAGGGGGAGTAATGCTTCAAACAGTCAGTATACGTGCCGTTACTGAGAGGCCAGTATTAGATTGCGACGCACCACTGGGTGTTTACTGTAACCCTTGGAGGTTCATATTGACGATGAAACACGGAAATTACATCGGAATTGAATATAGTAGGCACAATGCCGACTTACGTCCAGGGGGAGCTATGCTTGAAAGAGTCTGTATACGTGCCGTTCCTGAGGGGCCAGTATTAGATTGCGACGACCCACTGCGTGTTTGCTGTAACCCTTGGATCTTCATATTGACGATGAAACACAGAAATTGCATCGGGATTGAATATAGTAGGCACAATGCCGACTTACGTCCAGGGGGAGTAATGCTTCGAACACTCTGTATATGTGCCGTTCCTCAGAGGCCAGTATTAGATTGCGACGCACCAATAGGTGTTTACTGTAACCCTTGGAGCTTCATATTGACGATGAAACACAGAAATTGCATCGGGATTGAATATAGTAGGCACAATGCCGACTTACGTCCAGGGGGAGCAATGCTTCAAACAGTCAGTATACGTGCCGTTACTGAGAGGCCAGTATTAGATTTCGGCGCACAATTGGGTGTTTACTGTAACCCTTGGAGCTTCATAATGACGATGAAACACAGAAATTGCATCGGGATTGAATATAGTATGCACAAGGCCGACTTACGTCCAGAGGGAGCAATGCTTCCAACAGTCTGTATACGTGCCGTTACTGAGAGTCCAGTATTAGATTGCGACGCACCATTGGGTGTTTACTGTAACCCTTGGAGCTTCATATTGACGATGAAACACAGAAATTGCATCGGGATTGAATATAGTAGGCACAATGCCGACTTACGTCCAGGGGGAGTAATGCTTCAAACAGTCTGTATATGTGCCGTTACTGAGAGGCCAGTATTAGGTTGCGACGCACCACTGGGTGATTACTGTAACCCTTGCAGGTTCATATTAACGATGAAACACAGATATTGCATCGGGATTGAATATAGTGGGCACAATTCCGACCTACGTCCAGGTGAAGTAATGCTTCAAACAATCTGCATATGTGCCGTTACTGAGAGACCAGTATTAGATTGCAACGCACCAGTGGATGTTTACTGTAACCCTTGAAGCTTCATATTGACGATGAAACACAGAAATTGGATCGGGATTGAATATAGTAGGCACAATGCCGACTTACGTCCAGGGGCAGTAAGGCTACAACAGTCTGTATATGTGCCGTTCCTGAGAGGCCAGTATTAGATTGCGACGCACCACTGGGTGTTTACTGTAACCCTTGGAGCTTCATATTGACGATGAAACACAGAAATTACATCGGGATTGAATATAGTAGGCACAATGCCGACCTACGTCCAGGGGCAGTAAGGCTACAACAGTCTGTATACGTGCCGTTCCTGAGAGGCCAGTATTAGATTGCGACGACCCACTGGGTGTTTACTGTAACCCTTGGATCTTCATATTGAGGATGAAACACAGAAATTGCATCGGGATTGAATATAGTAGGCACAATGCCGACTTACGTCCAGGGGGAGTAATGCTTCAAACAGTCAGTATACGTGCCGTTACTGAGAGGCCAGTATTAGATTGCGACGCACCACTGGGTGTTTACTGTAACCCTTGGAGCTTCATAATGACGATGAAACACAGAAATTGCATCGGGATTGAATATAGTATGCACAATGCCGACTTACGTCCAGGGGGAGCAATGCTTCCAACAGTCTGTATACGTGCCGTTACTGAGAGTCCAGTATTAGATTGCGACGCACCATTGGGTGTTTACTGTAACCCTTGGAGCTTCATATTGACGATGAAACACAGAAATTGCATCGGGATTTAATATAGTAGGCACAATGCTGACTTACGTCCTGGGGGAGTAATGCTTCAAACTGTCTGTATATGTGCCGTTACTGAGAGGCCAGTATTAGGTTGCGACGCACCACTGGGTGATTACTGTAACCCTTGGAGCTTCATAATGACGATGAAACACAGAAATTGCATCGGGTTTGAATATAGTAGGCACAATGCCGACTGACGTCCAGGGGGAGTAATGCTTCAAACAGTCAGTATACGTGCCGTTACTGAGAGGCCAGTATTAGATTGCGACGCACCACTGGGTGTTTACTGTAACCCTTGGAGCTTCATATTGACGATGAAACACGGAAATTACATCGGAATTGAATATAGTAGGCACAATGCCGACTTACGTCCAGGGGGAGCTATGCTTGAATGAGTCTGTATACGTGCCGTTCCTGAGGGGCCAGTATTTGATTGCGACGACCCACTGCGTGTTTACTGTAACCCTTGGATCTTCATATTGAGGATGAAACACAGAAATTGCATCGGGATTGAATATAGTAGGCACAATGCCGACTTACGTCCAGGGGGAGTAATGCTTCGAACACTCTGTATATGTGCCGTTCCTCAGAGGCCAGTATTAGATTGCGACGCACCAATAGGTGTTTACTGTAACCCTTGGAGCTTCATATTGACGATGAAACACAGAAATTGCATCGGGATTGAATATAGTAGGCACAATGCCGACTTACGTCCAGGGGGAGCAATGCTTCAAACAGTCAGTATACGTGCCGTTACTGAGAGGCCAGTATTAGATTTCGACGCACCACTGGGTGTTTACTGTAACTCTTGGAGCTTCATAATGACGATGAAACACAGAAATTGCATCGGGATTGAATATAGTATGCACAAGGCCGACTTACGTCCAGAGGGAGCAATGCTTCCAACAGTCTGTATACGTGCCGTTACTGAGAGTCCAGTATTAGATTGCGACGCACCAATGGGTGTTTACTGTAATCCTTGGAGCTTCATATTGACGATGAAACACAGAAATTGCATCGGGATTGAATATAGTAGGCACAATGCCGACTTACGTCCAGGGGGAGTAATGCTTCAAACAGTCTGTATATGTGCCGTTACTGAGAGGCCAGTATTAGGTTGCGACGCACCACTGGGTGATTACTGTAACCCTTGCAGGTTCATATTAACGATGAAACAAAGATATTGCATCGGGATTGAATATAGTGGGCACAATTCCGACCTACGTCCAGGTGAAGTAATGCTTCAAACAATCTGCATATGTGCCGTTACTGAGAGACCAGTATTAGATTGCAACGCACCAGTGGATGTTTACTGTAACCCTTGAAGCTTCATATTGACGATGAAACACAGAAATTGGATCGGGATTGAATATAGTAGGCACAATGCCGACTTACGTCCAGGGGCAGTAAGGCTACAACATTCTGTATATGTGCCGTTCCTGAGAGGCCAGTATTAGATTGCGACGCACCACTGGGTGTTTACTGTAACCCTTGGAGCTTCATATTGACGATGAAACACAGAAATTACATCGGAATTGAATATAGTAGGCACAATGCCGACTTACGTCCAGGGGGAGCTATGCTTGAAAGAGTCTGTATACGTGCCGTTCCTGAGAGGCCAGTATTAGATTGCGACGACCCACTGGGTGTTTACTGTAACCCTTGGATCTTCATATTGAGGATGAAACACAGAAATTGCATCGGGATTGAATATAGTAGGCACAATGCCGACTTACGTCCAGGGGGAGTAATGCTTCAAACAGTCAGTACACGTGCCGTTACTGAGAGGCCAGTATTAGATTGCGACGCACCACTGGGTGTTTACTGTAACCCTTGGAGCTTCATAATGACGATGAAACACAGAAATTGCATCGGGATTGAATATAGTATGCACAATGCCGACTTACGTCCAGGGGGAGCAATGCTTCCAACAGTCTGTATACGTGCCGTTACTGAGAGTCCAGTATTAGATTGCGACGCACCATTGGGTGTTTACTGTAACCCTTGGAGCTTCATATTGACGATGAAACACAGAAATTGCATCGGGATTGAATATAGTAGGCACAATGCCGACTTATGTCCAGGGGGAAAAATGCTTCAAACAGTCTGTATATGTACCGTTACTGAGCGGCCAGTATTAGGTTGCGACGCACCACTGGGTGATTACTGTAACCCTTGGAGCCTCATATTGACGATGAAACTGAGATATTGCATCGGGATTCAATATACTAGGCACAATGCCGACTGACGTCCAGGGGGAGTATTGCTTCAAAGAGTCTCTATACGTGACGTTACTGAGAGGCCAGTATTAGATTGCGACGCACCACTGGGTGTTTACTGTAACCCTTGGAGCTTCATAATGACGATGAAACACAGAAATTGCATCGGGATTGAATATAGTAGGCACAATGCCGACTTACATCCAGGGGGAGTTATTCTTCAAACAGTCTGTATATGTGCCGTTACTGAGAGGCCAGTATTAGATTGCGACTCACCACTAGGTGTTTACTGTAACCCTTGGAGCTTCATATTGACGATAAAACACAGAAATTGCATCGGGATTGAATATAGTAGGCACAATGCTGACTTACGTCCAGGAGGAGTAATGCTTCAAACAGTCTGTATATGTGCCGTTACTGAGAGGCCAGTATTAGATTGCGACGCACCACTGGGTGTTTACAGTAACCCTTGCAGGTTCATATTAGCGATGAAACACAGAAATTGCATCGGGATTGAATATAGTAGGCACAATGCCGACTTACGTCCAGGTGAAGTAATGCTTCAAACAGTCTGCATATGTGCCGTTACTGAGAGACCAGTATTAGATTGCAACGCACCAGTGGATGTTTACTGTAACCCTTGAAGCTTCATATTGACGATGAAACACAGAAATTGGATCGGGATTGAATATAGTACTCACAATGCCGACTTACGTCCAGGGGCAGTAATGTTACAACAGTCTGTATATGTGCCGTTCCTGAGAGACCAGTATTAGATTGCAACGCACCAGTGGATGTTTACTGTAACCCTTGGAGCTTCATATTGACGATGAAACACAGATATTGCATCGGGATTGAATATAGTAGGCACAATGCCGACTTACGACCAGGGGGAGTAATGCTTCGAACACTCTGTATATGTGCCGTTCCTCAGAGGCCAGTATTAGATTGCGACGCACCAATAGGTGTTTACTGTAACCCTTGGAGCTTCATATTGACGATGAAACACAGAAATTGCATCGGGATTGAATATAGTAGGCACAATGCCGACTTACGACCAGGGGGAGTAATGCTTCAAACAGTCAGTATACGTGCCGTTACTGAGAGGCCAGTATTAGATTGCGACGCACCACTGGGTGTTTACTGTAACCCTTGGAGCTTCATTATGACGATGAAACACAGAAATTGCATCGGGATTGAATATAGTATGCACAAGGCCGACTTACGTCCAGAGGGAGCAATGCTTCCAACAGTCTGTATACGTGCCGTTACTGAGAGTCCAGTATTAGATTGCGACGCACCATTGGGTGTTTACTGTAACCTTTGGAGCTTCATATTGACGATGAAACACAGATATTGCATCGGGATTGAATATAGTAGGCACAATGCCGACTTACGTCCAGGGGGAGTAATGCTTCAAACAGTCTGTATATGTGCCGTTACTGAGAGGCCAGTATTAGGTTGCGACGCACCACTCTGTGATTACTGTAACCCTTGCAGGTTCATATTAACGATGAAACACAGAAATTGCATCGGGATTGTATATAGTAGGCACAATTCCGACCTACGTCCAGGTGAAGTAATGCTTCAAACAGTCTGCATAAGTGCCGTTACTGAGAGACCAGTATTAGATTGCAACGCACCAGTGGATATTTACTGTAACACTTGAAGCTTCATATTGACGATGAAACACAGAAATTGGATCGGGATTGAATATAGTAGGCACAATGCCGACTTACGTCCAGGGGCAGTAATGCTACAACAGTCTGTATATGTGCCGTTCCTGAGAGGCCAGTATTAGATTGCGACGCACCACTGGGTGTTTACTGTAACCCTTGGAGCTTCATATTGACGATGAAACACAGAAATTACATCGGAATTGAATATAGTAGGCACAATGCCGACTTACGTCCAGGGGGAGCTATGCTTGAAAGAGTCTGTATATGTGCCGTTCCTGAGAGGCCAGTATTAGATTGCGACGACCCACTGGGTGTTTACTGTAACCCTTGGATCTTCATATTGAGGATGAAACACAGAAATTGCATCGGGATTGAATATAGTAGGCACAATGCCGACTTACGTCCAGGGGGAGTAATGCTTCAAACAGTCAGTATACGTGCCGTTACTGAGAGGCCAGTATTAGATTGCGACGCACCACTGGGTGTTTACTGTAACCCTTGGAGCTTCATAATGACGATGAAACACAGAAATTGCATCGGGATTGAATATAGTATGCACAATGCCGACTTACGTCCAGGGGGAGTAATGCTTCAAACAATCTGTATATGTGCCGTTACTGAGAGGCCAGTATTAGGTTGCGACGCACCACTGGGTGATTACTGTAACCCTTGGAGCTTCATATTGACGATGAAACACAGAAATTGCATCGGGATTGAATATAGTAGGCACAATGCCGACTGACGTCCAGGGGGAGTAATGCTTCAAACAGTCAGTATACGTGCCGTTAGTGAGAGGCCAGTATTAGATTGCGACGCACCACTGGGTGTTTACTGTAACCCTTGGAGCTTCATATTGACGATGAAACACGGAAATTACATCGGAATTGAATATAGTAGGAACAATGCCGACTTACGTCCAGGGGGAGCTATGCTTGAAAGAGTCTGTATACGTGCCGTTCCTGAGGGGCCAGTATTAGTTTGCGACGACCCACTGGGTGTTTACTGTAACCCTTGGAGCTTCATATTGACGATGAAACACAGAAATTACATCGGAATTGAATATAGTAGGCACAATGCCGACTTACGTCCAGGGGGAGCTATGCTTGAAAGAGTCTGTATATGTGCCGTTCCTGAGAGGCCAGTATTAGATTGCGACGACCCACTGGGTGTTTACTGTAACCCTTGGATCTTCATATTGAGGATGAAACACAGAAATTGCATCGGGATTGAATATAGTAGGCACAATGCCGACTTACGTCCAGGGGGAGTAATGCTTCGAACACTCTGTATATGTGCCGTTCCTCAGAGGCCAGTATTAGATTGCGACGCACCAATAGGTGTTTACTGTAACCCTTGGAGCTTCATATTGACGATGAAACACAGAAATTGCATCGGGATTGAATATAGTAGGCACAATGCCGACTTACGTCCAGGGGGAGCAATGCTTCAAACAGTCAGTATACGTGCCGTTACTGAGAGGCCAGTATTAGATTGCGACGCACCACTGGGTGGTTACTGTAACCCTTGGAGCTTCATAATGACAATGAAACACAGAAATTGCATCGGGATTGAATATAGTATGCACAAGGCCGACTTACGTCCAGAGGGAGCAATGCTTCCAACAGTCTGTATACGTGCCGTTACTGAGAGTCCAGTATTAGATTGCGACGCACCATTGGGTGTTTACTGTAACCCTTGGAGCTTCATATTGACGATGAAACACAGAAATTGCATCGGGATTGAATATAGTAGGCACAATGCCGACTTACGTCCAGGGGGAGTAATGCTTCAAACAGTCTGTATATGTGCCGTTACTGAGAGGCCAGTATTAGGTTGCGACGCACCACTCTGTGATTACTGTAACCCTTGCAGGTTCATATTAACGATGAAACACAGAAATTGCATCGGGATTGAATATAGTAGGCACAATTCCGACCTACGTCCAGGTGAAATAATGCTTCAAACAATCTGCATATGTGCCGTTACTGAGAGACCAGTATTAGATTGCAACGCACCAGTGGATGTTTACTGTAACCCTTGAAGCTTCATATTGACGATGAAACACAGAAATTACATCGGAATTGAATATAGTAGGCACAATGCCGACTTACGTCCAGGGGGAGCTATGCTTGAAAGAGTCTGTATACGTGCCGTTCCTGAGAGGCCAGTATTAGATTGCGACGACCCACTGGGTGTTTACTGTAACCCTTGGATCTTCATATTGAGGATGAAACACAGAAATTGCATCGGGATTGAATATAGTAGGCACAATGCCGACTTACGTCCAGGGGGAGTAATGCTTCAAACAGTCAGTATACGTGCCGTTACTGAGAGGCCAGTATTAGATTGCGACGCACCACTGGGTGTTTACTGTAACCCTTGGAGCTTCATAATGACGATGAAACACAGAAATTGCATCGGGATTGAATACATTATGCACAATGCCGACTTACGTCCAGGGGGAGCAATGCTTCCAACAGTCTGTATACGTGCCGTTACTGAGAGTCCAGTATTAGATTGCGACGCACCATTGGGTGTTTACTGTAACCCTTGGAGCTTCATATTGACGATGAAACACAGAAATTGCATCGGGATTGAATATAGTAGGCACAATGCCGACTTATGTCCAGGGGGAGTAATGCTTCAAACAGTCTGTATATGTGCCGTTACTGAGCGGCCAGTATTAGGTTGCGACGCACCACTGGGTGATTACTGTAACCCTTGGAGCTTCATATTGACGATGAAATTGAGATATTGCATCGGGATTGAATATAGTAGGCACAATGCCGACTGACGTCCAGGGGGGTATTGCTTCAAAGAGTCTCTATACGTGACGTTACTGAGAGGCCAGTATTAGATTGCGACGCACCACTGGGTGTTTACTGTAACCCTTGGAGCTTCATAATGACGATGAAACACAGAATTTGCATCGGGATTTAATATAGTAGGCACAAAGCCAACTTACGCCCAGGGAGAGCAATGCTTCTAATAGTCTGTATACGTGCCGTTACTAAGAGGCCAGTATTAGATTTCGACGCACCAATGGGTGTTTACTCTAACCCTTGGAGCTTCATATTGACGATGAAACACAGAAATTGCATCGGGATTGAATATAGTAGGCACAATGCCGACTTACGTCCAGGGGGAGCAATGCTTGAAACAGTCTGTATACGTGCCGTTACTAAGAGCCAAGTATTAGATTGCGACGCACCAGTGGATGTTTACTGTAACCCTTGGAGCTTCATATTGACGATGAAACACAGAAATTGCATCGGGATTGAATATAGTAGGCACAATGCCGACATACGTCCAGGGGGAGTAATGCTTCAAACAGTCTGTATACGTGCCGTTACTGAGAGCCCAGTAATAGATTGCGACGCACCACTGGGTGTTCACTGTAACCCTTGGAGCTTCATATTGAGGATGAAACACAGATATTGCATTGGGATTGAATATAGTAGGCACAATGCATACTTACGTCCAGGGGGAGTATTGCTTCAAACACTCTGTATACGTGCCGTTACTGAGAGGCCAGTATTAGATTGCGACGCACCAATGGGTGTTTACTGTAACCCTTGGAGCCTCATATTGACGATGAAACACAGAAATTGCATCGGGATTGAATATAGTAGGCACAATGCCGACTTACGTCCAGGGAGAGTAATGCTTCAAAGAGTCTGTATACGTGCCGTTACTGAGAGGCCAGTATTAGATTGCGACGCACCACTGGGTGTTTACTGTAACCCTTGGAGCTTCATATTGACGATGAAACACAGAAATTGCATCGGGATTCATCATAGTAGGCACAATGCCGACTTACGTCCAGGGGGAGTAATGCTTCAAATATTCTGTATACGTGCCGTCACTGAGAGGCCAGTATTAGATTACGATGCACCAGTGAATGTTTATTGCACCCTTGGAGCTTCATATTGACGATGAAACACAGACATAGCATCGGGATTTAATATAGTAGGCACAATGCCGACTTACGTCCAGGGGGAGTAATGCTTCGAACAGTCTGTATACATGCCGTTACTGACAGGCCAGTATTAGATTACGACGCACCAGTGGATGTTTACTGTAACCCTTGGAGCTTCATACTGACGATGAAACACATAAATTGCATAGGGATTGAATATAGTAGGCACAATGCCGACTTACGTCCATGGGGAGCAATGCTTCCAACAGTCTGTATATGTGCCGTTACTGAGAGGCCAGTATTAGGTGGCGACGCACCACTGGGTGATTCCTGTACCCCTTGGAGCTTCATATTGACGATGAAACACAGAAATTGCATCGGGATTGAATATAGTAGGCACAATGCTGACTTACGTCCAGGGGGAGTAATGCTTCAAACAGTCTGTATACATGCCGTTAGTGACAGACCAGTATTAGATTACGACGAACCAGTGGATGTTTACTGTAACCCTTGGAGCTTCATATTGACGATGAAACACAGAAATTGCATCGGGATTGAATATAGTAGGCACAATGCCGACTTACGTCCAGGGGGAGTGTTGCTTCAAACAGTCTGTATATGTGCCGTTACTGAGAGGCCAGTATTAGATTTCGACGAACCAGTGGATGTTTACTGTAACCCTTGGAGCTTCATATTGACGATGAGACACAGTAATTGCATCGGGATTGAATATAGTAGGCACAATGCCGTCTTACGTCCAGGGGGTGTAATGCTTCAAACATTCTGCATACGTGCCGTCACTGAGAGGCCAGTATTAGATTACGACGCACCAGTGGATGTTTATTGTACCCTTGGAACTTCATATTGACGATGAAACACAGACATAGCATCGGGATTTAATATAGTAGGCACAATGCCGACTTACGTCCAGGGGGAGTAATGCTTCAAACAGTCTGTATATGTGCCGTTACTGAGAGGCCAGTATGAGATAGCGACGCACCACTGGGTGTTTACTGTAACCCTTGGAGCTTCATATCGACGATGAAACACAGAAATTGCATCGGGATTGAATATAGTAGGCACAATGCTGACTTACGTCCAGGGGGAGTAATTCTTCAAACAGTCTGTGTATGTGCCGTTACTGAGAGGCCAGTATTAGATTGCAACGCACCACTGGGTGTTTACTGTAACCCTTGGAGCTTCATATTGACTATGAAACACAGAAATTGCATCGGGATTGAATATAGTCGGCATAATGCTGACTTACGTCCAGGGGGAATAATGCTTCAATCAGTCTGTATATGTGATGTTATTGAGAGGCCAGTATTAGATTCCGACGCACCACTGGGTGTTTACTGTAACCCTTGCAGCTTCATATTGACTATGAAACACGGAAATTGCATCGGGATTGTATATAGTAGGCACAATGCCGACCTACGTCCAGGTGAAGTAATGCTTCAAACAGTCTGCATATGTGCCGTTACTGAGAGACCAGTATTAGATTGCGACGCACCAGTGGATGTTTACTGTAACCCTTGAAGCTTCATATTGACGATGAAACACAGAAATTGGATCGGGATTGAATATACACTCCTGGAAATGGAAAAAAGAACATATTGACACCGGTGTGTCAGACCCACCATACTTGCTCCGGACACTGCGAGAGGGCTGTACAAGCAATGATCACACGCACGGCACAGCGGACACACCAGGAACCGCGGTGTTGGCCGTCGAATGGCGCTAGCTGCGCAGCATTTGTGCACCGCCGCCGTCAGTGTCAGCCAGTTTGCCGTGGCATACGGAGCTCCATCGCAGTCTTTAACACTGGTAGCATGCCGCGACAGCGTGGACGTGAACCGTATGTGCAGTTGACGGACTTTGAGCGAGGGCGTATAGTGGGCATGCGGGAGGCCGGGTGAACGTGCCGCCGAATTGCTCAACACGTGGGGCGTGAAATCTCCACAGTACATCGATGTTGTCGCCAGTGGTCGACGGAAGGTGCACGTGCCCGTCGACCTGGGACCGGATCGCAGCGACGCACGTATGCACGCCGAGACCGTAGGATCCTACGCAGTGCCGTAGGGGACCGCACCGCCACTTCCCAGCAAATTAGGGACACTGTTGCTCCTGGGGTATCGGCGAGGACCATTCGCAACCGTCTCCATGAAGCTGGGCTACGGTCCCGCACACCGTTAGGCCGTCTTTCGCTCACGCCGCAACATCGTGCAGCCCGCCTCCTGTGGTGTCGCGACAGGCGTGAATGGAGGGACGAATGGAGACGTGTCGTCTTCAGCGATGAGAGTCGCTTCTGCCTTGGTGCCAATGATGGTCGTATGCGTGTTTGGCGCCGTGCAGGTGAGCGCCACAATCAGGACTGCATACGACCGAGGCACACAGGGCCAACACCCGGCATCATGGTGTGGGGAGCGATCTCCTACACTGGCCATACACCACTGGTGATCGTCGAGGGGACACTGAATAGTGCACGGTACATCCAAACCGTCATCGAACCCATCGTTCTACCATTCCTAGACCGGCAAGGGAACTTGCTGTTCTAACAGGACAATGCACGTCCGCATGTATCCCGTGCCACCCAACGTGCTCTAGAAGGTGTAAGTCAACTACCCTGGCCAGCAAGATCTCCGGATCTGTCCCCCATTGAGCATGTTTGGGACTGGATGAAGCGTCGTCTCACGCGGTCTGCACGTCCTGCACGAACGCTGGTCCAACTGAGGCGCCAGGTGGAAATGGCATGGCAAGCCGTTCCACAGGACTACATCCAGCATCTCTACGATCGTCTCCATGGGAGAATAGCAGCCTGCATTGCTGCGAAAAGTGGATATACACAGTACTAGTGCCGACATTGTGCATGCTCTGTTGCCTGTGTCTATGTGCCTGTGGTTCTGTCAGTGTGATCATGTGATGTATCTGACCCCAGGAATGTGTCGATAAAGTTTCCCCTTTCTGGGACAATGAATTCACGGTGTTCTTATTTCAATTTCCAGGAGTGTAGTAGGCACAATGCCGACATACGTCCAGTGGCAGTAATGCTACAACAGTCTGTATATGTGCCGTTCCTGAGAGGCCAGTATTAGATTGCGACGCACCACTGGGTGTTTACTAAAACCCTTGGAGCTTCATATTGACGATGAAACACAGAAATTACATCGGAATTGAATATAGTAGGCACAATGCCAACTTACGTCCAGGGGGAGCAATGCTTGAAAGAGTCTGCATAAGTGATGTTCCTGAGAGGTCAGTATTAGATTGCGACGACCCACTGGGTGTTTACTGTAACCCTTGGAGCTTCATATTGAGGATGAAACACAGAAATTGCATCGGGATTGAATATAGTAGGCACAATGCCGACTTACGTAAAGGGGGAGTAATGCTTCGAACACTCTGTATACGTGCCGTTACTCAGAGGCCAGTATTAGATTGCGACGCACCAATAGGTGTTTACTGTAACCCTTGGAGCTTCATATTGACGATGAAACACAGATATTGCATCGGGATTGAATATAGTAGGCACAATGCCGACTTACGTCCAGGGGGAGTAATGCTTCGAACACTCTGTATACGTGCCGTTACTCAGAGGCCAGTATTAGATTGCGACGCACTAATAGGTGTTTACTGTAACACTTGGAGCTTCATATTGACGATGAAACACAGGAATTGCATTGGGATTGAATATAGTATGCACAAAGCCGACTTACGTCCAGGGGCAGCAATGATTCCAACAGTCTGTATACGTGCCGTTACTGAGAGACCAGTATTAGATTGCGACGCACCATTGGGTGTTTACTGTAACCCTTGGAACTTCATATTGACGATGAAACACAGAAATTGCATCAGGATTGAATATAGTAGGCACAATGCCGACTTACGTCCAGGGGGAGTAATGCTTCAAACAGTCTGTATATGTGCCGTTACTGAGAGGCCAGTATTAGGTTGCGACGCACCACTGGGTGATTACTGTAACCCTTGGAGCTTCATAATGACGATGAAACACAGAAATTGCATCAGGATTGAATATAGTAGGCACAATGCTGACTTACGTCCAGGAGGAGTAATGCTTCAAACAGTCTGTATACGTGCCATTACTAAGAGACCAGTATTAGATTGTGACGCACCAATGGGTGTTTACTGTAACCCTTGGAGCTTCATATTGACGATGAAACACAGAAATTGCATCGGGGTTGAATATAGTAGGCACAATGCCGACTTACGTCCAGGGAGAGCAATGCTTGAAACAGTCTGTATACGTGCCATTACTAAGATCCCAGAATTAGATTGCGACGCACCAATGGGTGTTTACTGTAACCCTTGGAGCTTCATATTGACGATGAAACACAGAAATTGCATCGGGATTGAATATAGTAGGCACAAAGCCGACTTACGTCCAGGGGGAGTAATGCTTCAAACAGTCTGTATACGTGCCGTTACTGAGAGCCCAGTAGTAGATTGGGACGCACCACTGGGTGTTTACTGTAACCCTTGGAGCTTCATATTGAGGATGAAACACAGATATTGCATCGGGATTGAATATAGTAAGCACAATGCCGACTTACGTCCAGGGGGAGTAATGCTTCAAACACTCTGTATACGTGCCGTTACTGAGAGGCCAGTATTAGATTGCGACGCACCAATGGGTGTTTACTGTAACCCTTGGAGCCTCATATTGACGATGAAACACAGAGATTGCATCGGGATTTAATATAGTAGGCACAATGCCGACTTACGTCCAGGGAGAGTAATGCTTCAAAGAGTCTGTATACGTGCCGTTACTGAGAGGCCAGTATTAGATTGCGACGCACCACTGGGTGTTTACTGTAACCCTTGGAGCTTCATATTGACGATAAAACACGGAAATTACATCGGAATTGAATATAGTAGGAACAATGCCGACTTACGTCCAGGGGGAGCTATGCTTGAAAGAGTCTGTATACGTGCCGTTCCTGAGGGGCCAGTATTAGATTGCGACGACCCACTGCGTGTTTACTGTAACCCTTGGATCTTCATATTGAGGATGAAACACAGAAATTGCATCGGGATTGAATATAGTAGGCACAATGCCGACTTACGTCCAGGGGGAGTAATGCTTCGAACACTCTGTATATGTGCCGTTCCTCAGAGGCCAGTATTAGATTGCGACGCACCAATAGGTGTTTACTGTAACCCTTGGAGCTTCATATTGACGATGAAACACAGAAATTGCATCGGGATTGAATATAGTAGGCACAAAGCCGACTTACGTCCAGGGGGAGCAATGCTTCAAACAGTCAGTATACGTGCCGTTACTGAGAGGCCAGTATTAGATTGCGACGCACCACTGGGTGGTTACTGTAACCCTTGGAGCTTCATAATGACAATGAAACACAGAAATTGCATCGGGATTGAATATAGTATGCACAAGGCCGACTTACGTCCAGAGGGAGCAATGCTTCCAACAGTCTGTATATGTGCCGTTACTGAGAGTCCAGTATTAGGTTGCGACGCACCACTGGGTGATTACTGTAACCCTTGCAGGTTCATATTAACGATGAAACACAGAAATTGCATCGGGATTGAATATAGTAGGCACAATTCCGACCTACGTCCAGGTGAAATAATGCTTCAAACAATCTGCATATGTGCCGTTACTGAGAGACCAGTATTAGATTGCAACGCACCAGTGGATGTTTACTGTAACCCTTGAAGCTTCATATTGACGATGAAACACAGAAATTACATCGGAATTGAATATAGTAGGCACAATGCCGACTTACGTCCAGGGGGAGCTATGCTTGAAAGAGTCTGTATACGTGCCGTTCCTGAGAGGCCAGTATTAGATTGCGACGACCCACTGGGTGTTTACTGTAACCCTTGGATCTTCATATTGAGGATGAAACACAGAAATTGCATCGGGATTGAATATAGTAGGCACAATGCCGACTTACGTCCAGGGGGAGTAATGCTTCAAACAGTCAGTATACGTGCCGTTACTGAGAGGCCAGTATTAGATTGCGACGCACCACTGGGTGTTTACTGTAACCCTTGGAGCGTCATAATGACGATGAAACACAGAAATTGCATCGGGATTGAATACATTATGCACAATGCCGACTTACGTCCAGGGGGAGCAATGCTTCCAACAGTCTGTATACGTGCCGTTACTGAGAGTCCAGTATTAGATTGCGACGCACCATTGGGTGTTTACTGTAACCCTTGGAGCTTCATATTGACGATGAAACACAGAAATTGCATCGGGATTGAATATAGTAGGCACAATGCCGACTTATGTCCAGGGGGAGTAATGCTTCAAACAGTCTGTATATGTGCCGTTACTGAGCGGCCAGTATTAGGTTGCGACGCACCACTGGGTGATTACTGTAACCCTTGGAGCTTCATATTGACGATGAAATTGAGATATTGCATCGGGATTGAATATAGTAGGCACAATGCCGACTGACGTCCAGGGGGGTATTGCTTCAAAGAGTCTCTATACGTGACGTTACTGAGAGGCCAGTATTAGATTGCGACGCACCACTGGGTGTTTACTGTAACCCTTGGAGCTTCATAATGACGATGAAACACAGAAATTGCATCGGGATTGAATATAGTAGGCACAAAGCCAACTTACGCCCAGGGGGAGCAATGCTTCTAATAGTCTGTATACGTGCCGTTACTAAGAGGCCAGTATTAGATTTCGACGCACCAATGGGTGTTTACTGTAACCCTTGGAGCTTCATATTGACGATGAAACACAGAAATTGCATCGGGATTGAATATAGTAGGCACAATGCCGACTTACGTCCAGGGGGAGCAATGCTTGAAACAGTCTGTATACGTGCCGTTACTAAGAGCCAAGTATTAGATTGCGACGCACCAGTGGATGTTTACTGTAACCCTTGGAGCTTCATATTGACGATGAAACACAGAAATTGCATCGGGATTGAATATAGTAGGCACAATGCCGACATACGTCCAGGGGGAGTAATGCTTCAAACAGTCTGTATACGTGCCGTTACTGAGAGCCCAGTAATAGATTGCGACGCACCACTGGGTGTTTACTGTAACCCTTGGAGCTTCATATTGAGGATGAAACACAGATATTGCATTGGGATTGAATATAGTAGGCACAATGCATACTTACGTCCAGGGGGAGTATTGCTTCAAACACTCTGTATACGTGCCGTTACTGAGAGGCCAGTATTAGATTGCGACGCACCAATGGGTGTTTACTGTAACCCTTGGAGCCTCATATTGACGATGAAACACAGAAATTGCATCGGGATTGAATATAGTAGGCACAATGCCGACTTACGTCCAGGGAGAGTAATGCTTCAAAGAGTCTGTATACGTGCCGTTACTGAGAGGCCAGTATTAGATTGCGACGCACCACTGGGTGTTTACTGTAACCCTTGGAGCTTCATATTGACGATGAAACACAGAAATTGCATCGGGATTCATCATAGTAGGCACAATGCCGACTTACGTCCAGGGGGAGTAATGCTTCAAATATTCTGTATACGTGCCGTCACTGAGAGGCCAGTATTAGATTACGATGCACCAGTGAATGTTTATTGCACCCTTGGAGCTTCATATTGACGATGAAACACAGACATAGCATCGGGATTTAATATAGTAGGCACAATGCCGACTTACGTCCAGGGGGAGTAATGCTTCGAACAGTCTGTATACATGCCGTTACTGACAGGCCAGTATTAGATTACGACGCACCAGTGGATGTTTACTGTAACCCTTGGAGCTTCATACTGACGATGAAACACATAAATTGCATAGGGATTGAATATAGTAGGCACAATGCCGACTTACGTCCATGGGGAGCAATGCTTCCAACAGTCTGTATATGTGCCGTTACTGAGAGGCCAGTATTAGGTGGCGACGCACCACTGGGTGATTCCTGTACCCCTTGGAGCTTCATATTGACGATGAAACACAGAAATTGCATCGGGATTGAATATAGTAGGCACAATGCTGACTTACGTCCAGGGGGAGTAATGCTTCAAACAGTCTGTATATGTCCCGTTACTGAGAGGCCAGTATTAGATTGCAACACACCACTGGGTGTTTACTGTAACCCTTGGAGCTTCATATTGACGATGAAACACAGATATTTCATCGGGATTGAATATAGTAGGCACAATGCCAACTTACGTCCAGGGGGAGCAATGCTTGAAACAGTCTGTATACGTGCCGTTACTAAGAGGCCAGTATTACATTGCGACGCACCACTGGGTGTTTACTGTAACCCTTGGAGCTTCATATTGACGATGAAACACAGAAATTGCATCGGGATTGAATATAGTAGGCACAATGCCGACTTACGTCCAGGGGGAGTGTTGCTTCAAACAGTCTGTATATGTGCCGTTACTGAGAGGCCAGTATTAGATTTCGACGAACCAGTGGATGTTTACTGTAACCCTTGGAGCTTCATATTGACGATGAGACACAGTAATTGCATCGGGATTGAATATAGTAGGCACAATGCCGACTTACGTCCAGGGGGAGTAATGCTTCAAACATTCTGCATACGTGCCGTCACTGAGAGGCCAGTATTAGATTACGACGCACCAGTGGATGTTTATTGTACCCTTGGAACTTCATATTGACGATGAAACACAGACATAGCATCGGGATTTAATATAGTAGGCACAATGCCGACTTACGTCCAGGGGGAGTAATGCTTCAAACAGTCTGTATATGTGCCGTTACTGAGAGGCCAGTATGAGATAGCGACGCACCACTGGGTGTTTACTGTAACCCTTGGAGCTTCATATTGACGATGAAACACAGAAATTGCATCGGGATTGAATATAGTAGGCACAATGCTGACTTACGTCCAGGGGGAGTAATTCTTCAAACAGTCTGTATATGTGCCGTTACTGAGAGGCCAGTATTAGATTGCAACGCACCACTGGGTGTTTACTGTAACCCTTGGAGCTTCATATTGACTATGAAACACAGAAATTGCATCGGGATTGAATATAGTCGGCATAATGCTGACTTACGTCCAGGGGGAATAATGCTTCAATCAGTCTGTATATGTGCCGTTACTGAGAGACCAGTATTAGATTCCGACGCACCACTGGGTGTTTACTGTAACCCTTGAAGCTTCATATTGACGATGAAACACAGAAATTGGATCGGGATTGAATATACACTCCTGGAAATGGAAAAAAGAACATATTGACACCGGTGTGTCAGACCCACCATACTTGCTCCGGACACTGCGAGAGGGCTGTACAAGCAATGATCACACGCACGGCACAGCGGACACACCAGGAACCGCGGTGTTGGCCGTCGAATGGCGCTAGCTGCGCAGCATTTGTGCACCGCCGCCGTCAGTGTCAGCCAGTTTGCCGTGGCATACGGAGCTCCATCGCAGTCTTTAACACTGGTAGCATGCCGCGACAGCGTGGACGTGAACCGTATGTGCAGTTGACGGACTTTGAGCGAGGGCGTATAGTGGGCATGCGGGAGGCCGGGTGAACGTGCCGCCGAATTGCTCAACACGTGGGGCGTGAAATCTCCACAGTACATCGATGTTGTCGCCAGTGGTCGACGGAAGGTGCACGTGCCCGTCGACCTGGGACCGGATCGCAGCGACGCACGTATGCACGCCGAGACCGTAGGATCCTACGCAGTGCCGTAGGGGACCGCACCGCCACTTCCCAGCAAATTAGGGACACTGTTGCTCCTGGGGTATCGGCGAGGACCATTCGCAACCGTCTCCATGAAGCTGGGCTACGGTCCCGCACACCGTTAGGCCGTCTTTCGCTCACGCCGCAACATCGTGCAGCCCGCCTCCTGTGGTGTCGCGACAGGCGTGAATGGAGGGACGAATGGAGACGTGTCGTCTTCAGCGATGAGAGTCGCTTCTGCCTTGGTGCCAATGATGGTCGTATGCGTGTTTGGCGCCGTGCAGGTGAGCGCCACAATCAGGACTGCATACGACCGAGGCACACAGGGCCAACACCCGGCATCATGGTGTGGGGAGCGATCTCCTACACTGGCCATACACCACTGGTGATCGTCGAGGGGACACTGAATAGTGCACGGTACATCCAAACCGTCATCGAACCCATCGTTCTACCATTCCTAGACCGGCAAGGGAACTTGCTGTTCTAACAGGACAATGCACGTCCGCATGTATCCCGTGCCACCCAACGTGCTCTAGAAGGTGTAAGTCAACTACCCTGGCCAGCAAGATCTCCGGATCTGTCCCCCATTGAGCATGTTTGGGACTGGATGAAGCGTCGTCTCACGCGGTCTGCACGTCCTGCACGAACGCTGGTCCAACTGAGGCGCCAGGTGGAAATGGCATGGCAAGCCGTTCCACAGGACTACATCCAGCATCTCTACGATCGTCTCCATGGGAGAATAGCAGCCTGCATTGCTGCGAAAAGTGGATATACACAGTACTAGTGCCGACATTGTGCATGCTCTGTTGCCTGTGTCTATGTGCCTGTGGTTCTGTCAGTGTGATCATGTGATGTATCTGACCCCAGGAATGTGTCGATAAAGTTTCCCCTTTCTGGGACAATGAATTCACGGTGTTCTTATTTCAATTTCCAGGAGTGTAGTAGGCACAATGCCGACATACGTCCAGTGGCAGTAATGCTACAACAGTCTGTATATGTGCCGTTCCTGAGAGGCCAGTATTAGATTGCGACGCACCACTGGGTGTTTACTAAAACCCTTGGAGCTTCATATTGACGATGAAACACAGAAATTACATCGGAATTGAATATAGTAGGCACAATGCCAACTTACGTCCAGGGGGAGCAATGCTTGAAAGAGTCTGCATAAGTGATGTTCCTGAGAGGTCAGTATTAGATTGCGACGACCCACTGGGTGTTTACTGTAACCCTTGGAGCTTCATATTGAGGATGAAACACAGAAATTGCATCGGGATTGAATATAGTAGGCACAATGCCGACTTACGTAAAGGGGGAGTAATGCTTCGAACACTCTGTATACGTGCCGTTACTCAGAGGCCAGTATTAGATTGCGACGCACCAATAGGTGTTTACTGTAACCCTTGGAGCTTCATATTGACGATGAAACACAGATATTGCATCGGGATTGAATATAGTAGGCACAATGCCGACTTACGTCCAGGGGGAGTAATGCTTCGAACACTCTGTATACGTGCCGTTACTCAGAGGCCAGTATTAGATTGCGACGCACTAATAGGTGTTTACTGTAACCCTTGGAGCTTCATATTGACGATGAAACACAGGAATTGCATTGGGATTGAATATAGTATGCACAAAGCCGACTTACGTCCAGGGGCAGCAATGCTTCCAACAGTCTGTATACGTGCCGTTACTGAGAGACCAGTATTAGATTGCGACGCACCATTGGGTGTTTACTGTAACCCTTGGAACTTCATATTGACGATGAAACACAGAAATTGCATCAGGATTGAATATAGTAGGCACAATGCCGACTTACGTCCAGGGGGAGTAATGCTTCAAACAGTCTGTATATGTGCCGTTACTGAGAGGCCAGTATTAGGTTGCGACGCACCACTGGGTGATTACTGTAACCCTTGGAGCTTCATAATGACGATGAAACACAGAAATTGCATCAGGATTGAATATAGTAGGCACAATGCTGACTTACGTCCAGGGGGAGTAATGCTTCAAACAGTCTGTATACGTGCCATTACTAAGAGACCAGTATTAGATTGTGACGCACCAATGGGTGTTTACTGTAACCCTTGGAGCTTCATATTGACGATGAAACACAGAAATTGCATCGGGGTTGAATATAGTAGGCACAATGCCGACTTACGTCCAGGGAGAGCAATGCTTGAAACAGTCTGTATACGTGCCATTACTAAGATCCCAGAATTAGATTGCGACGCACCAATGGGTGTTTACTGTAACCCTTGGAGCTTCATATTGACGATGAAACACAGAAATTGCATCGGGATTGAATATAGTAGGCACAAAGCCGACTTACGTCCAGGGGGAGTAATGCTTCAAACAGTCTGTATACGTGCCGTTACTGAGAGCCCAGTAGTAGATTGGGACGCACCACTGGGTGTTTACTGTAACCCTTGGAGCTTCATATTGAGGATGAAACACAGATATTGCATCGGGATTGAATATAGTAAGCACAATGCCGACTTACGTCCAGGGGGAGTAATGCTTCAAACACTCTGTATACGTGCCGTTACTGAGAGGCCAGTATTAGATTGCGACGCACCAATGGGTGTTTACTGTAACCCTTGGAGCCTCATATTGACGATGAAACACAGAGATTGCATCGGGATTTAATATAGTAGGCACAATGCCGACTTACGTCCAGGGAGAGTAATGCTTCAAAGAGTCTGTATACGTGCCGTTACTGAGAGGCCAGTATTAGATTGCGACGCACCACTGGGTGTTTACTGTAACCCTTGGAGCTTCATATTGACGATGAAACACAGAAATTCCATCGGGATTGATCATAGTAGGCACAATGCCGACTTACGTCCAGGGGGAGTAATGCTTCAAATATTCTGTATCCGTGCCGTTACTGAGAGACCAGTATTAGACTACGACGCACCTGTGAATGTTTATTGCACCCTTGGAGCTTCATATTGACGATGAAACACAGACATTGCATCGGTATTTAATATAGTAGGCACAATGCTGTCTTACGTCCAGGGGGAGTAATCCTTCAAACAGTCTGTATACATGCCGTTACTGACAGGCCAGTATTAGATTACGACGCACCAGTGGATGTTTACTGTAACCCTAGGAGCTTCATATTGACGATGAAACACAGAAATTGCATCGCGATTGAATATAGTAGGCGCAATGCCGACTTACGTCCAGGGGGAGTAATGCTTCAAACAGTCTGTATACGTGCCGTTACTGTGAGGCCAGTATTAGATTGCGACGCACCACTGGGTGATTACTGCAACCCTTGGAGCTTCATATTGACAATGAAACACAGAAATTGCATCGGGATTGAATATAGTAGGCACAATGCCGACTTACGTCCAGGGGGAGTAATGCTTCAAACATTCTGTATACGTGCCGTCACTGAGAGGCCAGTATTAGATTTCGACGCACCAGTGGATGTTTATTGCACCCTTGGAGCTTAATATTGACGATGAAAAACAGACATAGCATCGGGATATAATATAGTAGGCACAATGCCGACTTACGTCCAGGGGGAGTAATGCTTCGAACAATCTGTATACATGCCGTTACTGACAGGCCAGTATTAGATTACGACGCACCAGTGGATGTTTAATGTAACCCTTGGAGCTTCATATTGACGATGAAACACAGAAATTGCATCGGGATTGAATATAGTAGGCACAATGCCGACTTACGTCCAGGGTGAGTAATGCTTCAAACAGTCTGTATACGTGCCGTTACTGAGAGCCCAGTGTTAGATTGCGACGCACCACTGGGTGTTTACTGTAACCCTTGGAGCTTCATATTGAGGATGAAACACAGATATTGCATCGGGATTGAATATAGTAAGCACAATGCCGACTTACGTCCAGGGGGAGCAATGCTTGAAACAGTCTGTATACGTGCCTTTACTAAGGGCCCAGTATTAGATTGCGACGCACCAATGGGTGTGTACTGTAACCCTTGGAGCTTCATATTGACGATGAAACACAGAAATTGCATCGGGATTGAATACAGTAGGCACAATGCCGACTTACGTCCAGGGGGAGTAATGCTTCAAACAGTCTGTATACGTGCCGTTACGGAGAGCCCAGTAGTAGATTGCGACGCACCACTGGGTGTTTACTGTAACCCTTGGAGCTTCATATTGAGGATGAAACACAGATATTGCATCGGGATTGAATATAGTAAGCACAATGCCGACTTACGTCCAGGGGGAGTAATGCTTCAAACACTCTGTATACGTGCCGTTACTGAGAGGCCAGTATTAGATTGCGACGCACCAATGGGTGTTTACTGTAACCCTTGGAGCTTCATATTTACGTTGAAACACAGAGATTGCATCGCGATTTAATGTAGTAGGCACAATGCCGACTTACGTCCAGGGAGAGTAATGCTTCAAAGAGTCTGTATACGTGCCGTTACTGAGAGGCCAGTATTAGATTGCGACGCACCACTGGGTGTTTACTGTAACCCTTGGAGCTTCATATTGACGATGAAACACAGAAATTGCATCGGGATTGATCATAGTAGGCACAATGCCGACTTACGTCCAGGGGGAGTAATGCATCAAATATTCTGTATACGTGCCGTTACTGAGCGACCAGTATTAGACTACGACGCACCAGTAAATGTTTATTGCACCGTTGGAGCTTCATATTGCAGATGAAACACAGACATTGCATCGGTATTTAATATAGTAGGCACAATGCTGTCTTACGTCCAGGGGGAGTAATGCTTCAAACAGTCTGTATACATGCCGTTACTGACAGGCCAGTATTAGATTACGACGCACCAGTGGATGTTTACTGTAACCCTTGGCGCTTCATATTGACGATGAAACACAGAAATTGCAACGGGATTGAATATAGTAGGCACAATGCCGACTTACGTCCAGGGGGAGTAATGCTTCAAACATTCTGTATACGTGCCGTCACTGAGAGGCCAGTATTAGATTTCGACGCACCAGTGGATGTTTATTGCACCCTTGGAGCTTTATATTGACGATGAAACACAGACATAGCATCGGGATGTAATATAGTAGGCACAATGCCGACTTACGTCCAGGGGAAGTTATGCTTCGAACAGTCTGTATACATGACGTTACTGACAGGCCAGTATTAGATTACGACGCACCAGTGGATGTTTACTGTAACCCTTGGAGCTTCATATTGACGATGAAACACAGAAATTGCATCGGGATTGAATATAGTAGGCACAATGCCGACTTACGTCCAGGGGGAGCAATGCTTCAAACAGTCTGTATATGTGCCGTTACTGAGAGGCCAGTATTAGGTGGCGACGCACCACTGGGTGATTACTGTACCCCTTGGAGCTTCATATTGACGATGAAACACAGAAATTGCATCGGGATTGAATATAGTAGGCACAATGCTGACTTACGTCCAGGGGGAGTAATGCTTCAAACAGACTGTATATGACCCGTTACTGAGAGGCCAGTATTAGATTGCGACACACCACTGGGTGTTTACTGTAACCCTTGGAGCTTCATAATGACGATGAAACACAGAAATTACATCGGGATTGAATATAGTAGGCACAATGCCAACTTACGTGCAGGGGGAGCAATGCTTGAAACAGTCCGTATACGTGCCGTTACTAAGAGGCCAGTATTAGATTGCGACGCACCAATGGGTGTTTACTGTAACTCTTGGAGCTTCATATTGACGATGAAACACAGATATTGCATCGGGATTGAATATAGTAGGCACAATGCCGACTGACGTCCAGGGGGAGTAATGCTTCAAAGAGTCTGTATACGTGCCGTTACTGAGAGGCCAGTATTAGATTGCGACGCACCACTGGGTGTTTACTGTAACCCTTGGAGCTTCATAATGACGATGAAACACAGAAATGGCATCGGGATTGAATATAGTAGGCACAATGCCGACTTATGGCCAGGAGGAGCAATGCTTGAAACTGTCTGTATACGTGCCGTTACTGAGACGCCAGTATTAGATTGCGACGAACCACTGGACGTTTACTGTAACCCTTAGAGCTTCATATTGAGGATGAAACACAGAAATTGCATCGGGATTGAATATAGTAGGCACAATGCCGACTTACGTCCAGGGGGAGTAATGCTTCAAACAGTCTGTATACGTGCCGTTACTGAGAGCCCAGTAGTAGATTGCGACGCACCACTGGGTGTTTACTGTAACCCTTGGAGCTCCATATTGAGGATGAAACACAGATATTGCATCGGGATTGAATATAGTAGGCACAATGCCGACTTACGTCCAGGGGGAGCAATGCTTGAAACAGTCTGTATACGTGCCGTTACTAAGAGCCCAGTATTAGATTGCGACGCACCAATGGGTGTTTACTGTAACCCTTGGAGCTTCATATTGACGATGAAACACAGAAATTGCATCGGGATTGAATATAGTAGGCACAATGCCGACTTACGTCCAGGGGGAGTAATGCTTCAAACAGTCTGTATACGTGCCGTTACTGAGAGCCCAGTACTAGATTGCGACGCACCACTGGGTGTTTACTGTAACCCTTTTAGCTTCATATTGAGGATGAAACACAGATATTGAATCGGGATTGAATATAGTAGGCACAATGCCGACTTACGTCCAGGGGGAGCAATGCTTGAAACAGTCTGTATACGTGCCGTTACTAAGAGCCCAGTATTAGATTGCGACGCACCAATGCGTGTTTACTGTAACCCTTGGAGCTTCATATTGACGATGAAACACAGAAATTGCATCGGGATTGAATATAGTAAGCACAATGCCGACTTACGTCCAGGGGGAGTAATGCTTCAAACACTCTGTATACGTGCCGTTACTGAGAGGCCAGTATTAGATTGCGACGCACCAATGGGTGTTTACTGTAACCCTTGGAGCCTCATATTGACGATGAAACACAGAGATTGCATCTGGATTTAATATAGTAGGCACAATGCCGACTTACGTCCAGGGGGAGTAATGCTTCAAATATTCTGTATACGTGCCGTTACTGAGAGACCAGTATTAGACTACGACGCACCAGTGAATGTTTATTGCACCCTTGGAGCTTCATATTGCCGATGAAACACAGACATTGCATCGGTATTTAATATAGCAGGCACAATGCAGTCTTACGTCCAGGGAGAGTTGTGCTTCAAACAGTCTGTATACATGCCGTTACTGACAGGCCAGTATTAGGTTACGACGCACCAGTGGATGTTTACTGTAACCCTTGGTGCTTCATATTGACGATGAAACACAGAAATTGCATCGGGATTGAATACAGTAGGCACAATGCCGACTTACGTCCAGGGGGAGTAATGCTTGAAACAGTCTGTATATGTGCCGTTACTGATAGGCCAGTATTAGATTGCGACGCACCACTGGGTGATTACTGTACCCCTTGGAGCTTCATATTGAGGATGAAACACAGAAATTGCATCGGTATTGAATATAGTAGGCACAATGCCGACTTACGTCCAGGGGGAGTGTTGCTTCAAACAGTCTGTATATGTGCCGTTACTGAGAGGCCAGTATTAGATTTCGACGAACCAGTGGATGTTTACTGTAACCCTTGGAGCTTCATATTGACGATGAAACACAGAAATTGCATCGGGATTGAATATAGTAGGCACAATGCCGACTTACGTCCAGGGGGAGTAATGCTTCAAACAGTCTGTATACGTGCCGTCACCGGGAGGCTAGTATTAGATTGCGACGCACCAGTGGATGTTTACTGTAACCCTTGGAGCTTCATATTGACGATAAAACACAGAAATTGCATCGGGATTGAATGTTGTCGGCATAATGCCGACTTACGTCCAGGGGGACTAATGCTTCAAACAGTCTGTATATGTGATGTTACTGAGAGGCCAGTATTAGATTGCAACGCACCACTTGGTGTTTACTGTAACCCTCGGATCTTCATATTGACGATGAAACACAGAAATTGCATCGGGATTGAATATAGTAGGCACAATGCCGACTTACGTCCAGGGGGAGTAATGCTTCAAACAGACTGGATAAGTGCCGTTACTGAGAGACCAGTATTAGATTGCGACGCACCAGTGGATGTTTACTGCAACCCTTGGGGCTTCATATTGACGATGAAACATAGAAATTGCATCGGGATTGAATATAGTACGCACAATGCCGACTTACGTCCAGGAGGAGCAATGCTTGAAACAGTCTGTATACGTGCCGTTACTGAGAGGCCAGTATTAGATTGCGACGAACCACTGGACGTTTACTGTAACCCTTAGAGCTTCATATTGAGGATGAAACACAGAAATTGCATCGGGATTGAATATAGTAGGTACAATGCCGACTTACGTCCAGGGGGATTAATGCTTCAAACAGTCTGTATGCGTGCCGTTACTGAGAGGCCAGTATTAGATTGCGACGCACCACTGGGTGTTTACTGTAACCCTTGCAGCTTCATATTGACGATGAAACACAGAAATTGCATCAGGATTGAATATAGTATTCACAATGCCAGACTTACGTCCAGACGGAGTAATGCTTCAAACAGTCTGTATATGTGCCATTACTGAGAGGCCAGTATTAGATTGCGACGCACCACTGGGTGTTTACTGTAACCCATGGTGCTTCATATTGACTATGAAACACAGAAATTGCATCGGGATTGAATATAGTAGGCACAATGCTGGCTTACGTCCAGGGGGAGCAATGCTTCAAAGAGTCTGTATATGTGCCGTCACTGCGAGGCCAGTGTCAGATTGCGACGCACCACTGGGTGTTTACTGTAACCCTTGGAGCTTCATATTGGCGATGAAACACAGAAATTGCATCGGGATTGAATATAGTACGCACAATGCCGACTTACGTCCAGGGAGAGTAATTCATCAGACAGTCGGTATATGTGCCGTTACTGAGAGGCCAGTATTAGATTGCAACGCACCACTGGATGTTTACTGTAACCCTTGGAGCTTCATATTGACGATGAAACACACAAATTGCATCGGCATTGAATATAGTAGGCACAATGCTGACTTACGTCCAGTGGGAGTAATGCTTCAAACAGTCTGTATATGTGCCGTTACTGAGAGGCCAGTATTAGATTGCGACGCACCACTGGGTGATTACTGTAACACTTCTAGCTTCATATTGACAATGAAACACAGAAATTGCATCGGGATTGAATATAGTAGGCACAATGCCGACTTACGTCCAGTGGGAGTGTTGCTTCAAACAGTCTGTATATGTGCCGTTACTGAGAGGCCAGTATTAGATTTAGACGAACCAGTGGATGTTTACTGTAACCCTTGGAGCTTCATATTGACGATGAAACACAGAAATTGCATCGGGATTGAATATAGTATTCACAATGCCGACTTACGTCCAGGGGGAGTAATTCTTCAAACATTCTGTATACGTGCCGTCACTGAGAGGCCAGTATTAGATTGCGACGCACCACTTGGTGTTTACTGTAACCCCTGGAGCTTCATATTGACGATGAAACACAGACATAGCATCGGGATTTAATATAGTAGGCACAATGCCGACTTACGTCCAGGGGGAGTAATGCTTCAAACAGTCTGTATACGTGCCGTTACTGAGAGCCCAGTAATAGATTGCGACGCACCACTGGGTGTTTACTGTAACCCTTGGAGCTTCATATTGAGGATGAAACACAGATATTGCATCGGGATTGAATATAGTAAGCACAATGCCGACTTACGTCCAGGGGGAGTAATGCCTCAAACACTCTGTATACGTGCCGTTACTGAGAGGCCAGTATTAGATTGCGACGCACCAATGGGTGTTTACTGTAACCCTTGGAGCCTCATATTGACGATGAAACACAGAGATTGCATCGGTATTTAATATAGTAGGCACAATGCTGTCTTACGTCCAGGGGGAGTAATGCTTCAAACAGTCTGTATACATGCCGTTACTGACAGGCCAGTATTAGATTACGACGCACCAGTGGATGTTTACTGTAACCCTTGGAGCTTCATATTGACGATGAAACACAGAAACTGCATCGGGATTGAATATAGTAGGCACAATGCCGACTTACGTCCAGGGGGAGTAATGCTTCAAACAGTCTGTATATGTGCCGTTACTGAGAGGCCAGTATTAGATTGCGACGCACCACTGGGTGATTACTGTAACCCTTGGAGCTTCATATTGACAATGAAACACAGAAATTGCATCGGGATTGAATATAGTAGGCACAATGCCAACTTACGTCCAGGGGGAGTGTTGCTTCTAACAGTCTGTATATGTGCCGTTACTGAGAGGCCAGTATTAGATTTCGACGAACCAGTGGATGTTTACTGTAACCCTTGGAGCTTCATATTGACGATGAAACACAGAAATTGCATCGGGATTGAATATAGTAGGCATAATGACGACTTACGTCCAGGGGGAGTAATGCTTCAAACATTCTGTATACGTGCCGTCACTGAGAGGCCAGTATTAGATTACGACGCACCAGTGGATGTTTATTGCACCCTTGGAGCTTCATATTGACGATGAAACACAGACGTAGCATCGGGATTTAATATAGTAGGCACAATGCCGACTTACGTCCAGGGGGAGTAATGCTTCGAACAGTCTGTATACATGCCGTTACTGACAGGCCAGTATTAGATTACGACGCACCAGTGGATGTTTACTGTAACCCTTGGAGCTTCATATTGACGATGAAACACAGAATATACATCGGGATTGAATATAGTAGGCACAATGCCGACTTACGTCCAGGGGGAGTAATGCTTCAAACAGTCTGTATATGTGCCATTACTGAGAGGCCAGTATTAGATTGCGACGCACCACTGGGTGTTTACTGTAACCCTTGGAGCTTCATATTGACGATGAAACACACAAATTGCATCGGCATTGAATATAGTAGGCACAATGCTGACTTACGTCCAGTGGGAGTAATGCTTCAAACAGTCTGTATATGTGCCGTTACTGAGAGGCCAGTATTAGATTGCGACGCACCACTGGGTGATTACTGTAACACTTCTAGCTTCATATTGACAATGAAACACAGAAATTGCATCGGGATTGAATATAGTAGGCACAATGCCGACTTACGTCCAGGGGGAGTGTTGCTTCAAACAGTCTGTATATGTGCCGTTACTGAGAGGCCAGTATTAGATTTCGACGAACCAGTGGATGTTTACTGTAACCCTTGGAGCTTCATATTGACGATGAAACACAGAAATTGCATCGGGATTGAATATAGTAGGCACAATGCCGACTTACGTCCAGGGGGAGTAATTCTTCAAACATTCTGTATACGTGCCGTCACTGAGAGGCCAGTATTAGATTACGACGCACCAGTTGATGTTTATTGCACCCTTGGAGGTTCATATTGACGATGAAACACAGACATAGCATCGGGATTTAATATAGTAGGCACAATGCCGACTTACGTCCAGGGGGAGTAATGCTTCAAACAGTCTGTATACGTGCCGTTACTGAGAGCCCAGTAATAGATTGCGACTCACCACTGGGTGTTTACTGTAACCCTTGGAGCTTCATATTGAGGATGAAACACAGACATTGCATCGGTATTTAATATAGTAGGCACAATGCTGTCTTACGTCCAGTGGGAGCAATGCTTGAAACAGTCTGTATACGTGCCGTTACTAAGAGGCCAGTATTAGATTGCGACGCACCAATGGGTGTTTACTGTAACTCTTGGAGCTTCATATTGACGATGAAACACAGAAATTGCATCGGGATTGAATATAGTAGGCACAATGCCGACTTACGTCCAGGGGGAGTTATGCTTCAAACAGTCTGTATATGTGCCGTCACTGAGAGGCCAGTATTACTTTGCGACGCACCACTGGGTGTTTACTGTAAACCTTGGAGCTTCATATTGACGATGAAACACAGAAATTGCATCCGGATTCAATATAGTACGCACAATGCCGACTTACGTCCAGGGAGAGTAATTCTTCAGACAGTCGGTATATGTGCCGTTACTGAGGGGCCAGTATTAGATTGCAACGCACCACTGGATGTTTACTGTAACCCTTGGAGCTTCATATTGACGATGAAACACACAAATTGCATCGGGATTGAATATAGTAGGCACAATGCTGACTTACATCCAGGGAGGGTAATGCTTCAAACAGTCTGTATATGTGCCGTTACTGAGAGGCCAGTATTAGATTGCGACGCACCACTGGGTGTTTACTGTAACCCTTGCAGCTTCATATTGACGATGAAACACAGAAATTGCATCAGGATTGAATATAGTATTCACAATGCCGACTTACGTCCAGACGGAGTAATGCTTCAAACAGTCTGTATATGTGCCATTACTGAGAGGCCAGTATTAGATTGCGACGCACCACTGGGTGTTTACTGTAACCCATGGTGCTTCATATTGACGATGAAACACAGAAATTGCATCGGGATTGAATATAGTAGGCACAATGCTGGCTTACGTCCAGGGGGAGCAATGCTTCAAAGAGTCTGTATATGTGCCGTCACTGCGAGGCCAGTGTCAGATTGCGACGCACCACTGGGTGTTTACTGTAACCCTTGGAGCTTCATATTGGCGATGAAACACAGAAATTGCATCGGGATTGAATATAGTACGCACAATGCCGACTTACGTCCAGGGAGAGTAATTCATCAGACAGTCGGTATATGTGCCGTTACTGAGAGGCCAGTATTAGATTGCAACGCACCACTGGATGTTTACTGTAACCCTTGGAGCTTCATATTGACGATGAAACACACAAATTGCATCGGCATTGAATATAGTAGGCACAATGCTGACTTACGTCCAGTGGGAGTAATGCTTCAAACAGTCTGTATATGTGCCGTTACTGAGAGGCCAGTATTAGATTGCGACGCACCACTGGGTGATTACTGTAACACTTCTAGCTTCATATTGACAATGAAACACAGAAATTGCATCGGGATTGAATATAGTAGGCACAATGCCGACTTACGTCCAGGGGGAGTGTTGCTTCAAACAGTCTGTATATGTGCCGTTACTGAGAGGCCAGTATTAGATTTCGACGAACCAGTGGATGTTTACTGTAACCCTTGGAGCTTCATATTGACGATGAAACACAGAAATTGCTTCGGGATTGAATATAGTAGGCACAATGCCGACTTACGTCCAGGGGGAGTAATTCTTCAAACATTCTGTATACGTGCCGTCACTGAGAGGCCAGTATTAGATTACGACGCACCAGTGGATGTTTATTGCACCCTTGGAGCTTCATATTGACGATGAAACACAGACATAGCATCGGGATTTAATATAGTAGGCACAATGCCGACTTACGTCCAGGGGGAGTAATGCTTCAAACAGTCTGTATACGTGCCGTTACTGAGACGCCAGTATTAGATTGCGACGAACCACTGGACGTTTACTGTAACCCTTAGAGCTTCATATTGAGGATGAAACACAGAAATTGCATCGGGATTGAATATAGTAGGCACAATGCCGACTTACGTCCAGGGGGAGTAATGCTTCAAACAGTCTGTATACGTGCCGTTACTGAGAGCCCAGTAGTAGATTGCGACGCACCACTGGGTGTTAACTGTAACCCTTGGAGCTCCATATTGAGGATGAAACACAGATATTGCATCGGGATTGAATATAGTAGGCACAATGCCGACTTACGTCCAGGGGGAGCAATGCTTGAAACAGTCTGTATACGTGCCGTTACTAAGAGCCCAGTATTAGATTGCGACGCACCAATGGGTGTTTACTGTAACCCTTGGAGCTTCATATTGACGATGAAACACAGAAATTGCATCGGGATTGAATATAGTAGGCACAATGCCGACTTACGTCCAGGGGGAGTAATGCTTCAAACAGTCTGTATACGTGCCGTTACTGAGAGCCCAGTACTAGATTGCGACGCACCACTGGGTGTTTACTGTAACCCTTTTAGCTTCATATTGAGGATGAAACACAGATATTGAATCGGGATTGAATATAGTAGGCACAATGCCGACTTACGTCCAGGGGGAGCAATGCTTGAAACAGTCTGTATACGTGCCGTTACTAAGAGCCCAGTATTAGATTGCGACGCACCAATGCGTGTTTACTGTAACCCTTGGAGCTTCATATTGACGATGAAACACAGAAATTGCATCGGGATTGAATATAGTAAGCACAATGCCGACTTACGTCCAGGGGGAGTAATGCTTCAAACACTCTGTATACGTGCCGTTACTGAGAGGCCAGTATTAGATTGCGACGCACCAATGGGTGTTTACTGTAACCCTTGGAGCCTCATATTGACGATGAAACACAGAGATTGCATCTGGATTTAATATAGTAGGCACAATGCCGACTTACGTCCAGGGGGAGTAATGCTTCAAATATTCTGTATACGTGCCGTTACTGAGAGACCAGTATTAGACTACGACGCACCAGTGAATGTTTATTGCACCCTTGGAGCTTCATATTGCCGATGAAACACAGACATTGCATCGGTATTTAATATAGCAGGCACAATGCAGTCTTACGTCCAGGGAGAGTTGTGCTTCAAACAGTCTGTATACATGCCGTTACTGACAGGCCAGTATTAGGTTACGACGCACCAGTGGATGTTTACTGTAACCCTTGGTGCTTCATATTGACGATGAAACACAGAAATTGCATCGGGATTGAATACAGTAGGCACAATGCCGACTTACGTCCAGGGGGAGTAATGCTTGAAACAGTCTGTATATGTGCCGTTACTGATAGGCCAGTATTAGATTGCGACGCACCACTGGGTGATTACTGTACCCCTTGGAGCTTCATATTGAGGATGAAACACAGAAATTGCATCGGTATTGAATATAGTAGGCACAATGCCGACTTACGTCCAGGGGGAGTGTTGCTTCAAACAGTCTGTATATGTGCCGTTACTGAGAGGCCAGTATTAGATTTCGACGAACCAGTGGATGTTTACTGTAACCCTTGGAGCTTCATATTGACGATGAAACACAGAAATTGCATCGGGATTGAATATAGTAGGCACAATGCCGACTTACGTCCAGGGGGAGTAATGCTTCAAACAGTCTGTATACGTGCCGTCACCGGGAGGCTAGTATTAGATTGCGACGCACCAGTGGATGTTTACTGTAACCCTTGGAGCTTCATATTGACGATAAAACACAGAAATTGCATCGGGATTGAATGTTGTCGGCATAATGCCGACTTACGTCCAGGGGGACTAATGCTTCAAACAGTCTGTATATGTGATGTTACTGAGAGGCCAGTATTAGATTGCAACGCACCACTTGGTGTTTACTGTAACCCTCGGAGCTTCATATTGACGATGAAACACAGAAATTGCATCGGGATTGAATATAGTAGGCACAATGCCGACTTACGTCCAGGGGGAGTAATGCTTCAAACAGACTGGATAAGTGCCGTTACTGAGAGACCAGTATTAGATTGCGACGCACCAGTGGATGTTTACTGCAACCCTTGGGGCTTCATATTGACGATGAAACATAGAAATTGCATCGGGATTGAATATAGTACGCACAATGCCGACTTACGTCCAGGAGGAGCAATGCTTGAAACAGTCTGTATACGTGCCGTTACTGAGAGGCCAGTATTAGATTGCGACGAACCACTGGACGTTTACTGTAACCCTTAGAGCTTCATATTGAGGATGAAACACAGAAATTGCATCGGGATTGAATATAGTAGGTACAATGCCGACTTACGTCCAGGGGGATTAATGCTTCAAACAGTCTGTATGCGTGCCGTTACTGAGAGGCCAGTATTAGATTGCGACGCACCACTGGGTGTTTACTGTAACCCTTGCAGCTTCATATTGACGATGAAACACAGAAATTGCATCAGGATTGAATATAGTATTCACAATGCCAGACTTACGTCCAGACGGAGTAATGCTTCAAACAGTCTGTATATGTGCCATTACTGAGAGGCCAGTATTAGATTGCGACGCACCACTGGGTGTTTACTGTAACCCATGGTGCTTCATATTGACGATGAAACACAGAAATTGCATCGGGATTGAATATAGTAGGCACAATGCTGGCTTACGTCCAGGGGGAGCAATGCTTCAAAGAGTCTGTATATGTGCCGTCACTGCGAGGCCAGTGTCAGATTGCGACGCACCACTGGGTGTTTACTGTAACCCTTGGAGCTTCATATTGGCGATGAAACACAGAAATTGCATCGGGATTGAATATAGTACGCACAATGCCGACTTACGTCCAGGGAGAGTAATTCATCAGACAGTCGGTATATGTGCCGTTACTGAGAGGCCAGTATTAGATTGCAACGCACCACTGGATGTTTACTGTAACCCTTGGAGCTTCATATTGACGATGAAACACACAAATTGCATCGGCATTGAATATAGTAGGCACAATGCTGACTTACGTCCAGTGGGAGTAATGCTTCAAACAGTCTGTATATGTGCCGTTACTGAGAGGCCAGTATTAGATTGCGACGCACCACTGGGTGATTACTGTAACACTTCTAGCTTCATATTGACAATGAAACACAGAAATTGCATCGGGATTGAATATAGTAGGCACAATGCCGACTTACGTCCAGTGGGAGTGTTGCTTCAAACAGTCTGTATATGTGCCGTTACTGAGAGGCCAGTATTAGATTTAGACGAACCAGTGGATGTTTACTGTAACCCTTGGAGCTTCATATTGACGATGAAACACAGAAATTGCATCGGGATTGAATATAGTATTCACAATGCCGACTTACGTCCAGGGGGAGTAATTCTTCAAACATTCTGTATACGTGCCGTCACTGAGAGGCCAGTATTAGATTGCGACGCACCACTTGGTGTTTACTGTAACCCCTGGAGCTTCATATTGACGATGAAACACAGACATAGCATCGGGATTTAATATAGTAGGCACAATGCCGACTTACGTCCAGGGGGAGTAATGCTTCAAACAGTCTGTATACGTGCCGTTACTGAGAGCCCAGTAATAGATTGCGACGCACCACTGGGTGTTTACTGTAACCCTTGGAGCTTCATATTGAGGATGAAACACAGATATTGCATCGGGATTGAATATAGTAAGCACAATGCCGACTTACGTCCAGGGGGAGTAATGCCTCAAACACTCTGTATACGTGCCGTTACTGAGAGGCCAGTATTAGATTGCGACGCACCAATGGGTGTTTACTGTAACCCTTGGAGCCTCATATTGACGATGAAACACAGAGATTGCATCGGTATTTAATATAGTAGGCACAATGCTGTCTTACGTCCAGGGGGAGTAATGCTTCAAACAGTCTGTATACATGCCGTTACTGACAGGCCAGTATTAGATTACGACGCACCAGTGGATGTTTACTGTAACCCTTGGAGCTTCATATTGACGATGAAACACAGAAACTGCATCGGGATTGAATATAGTAGGCACAATGCCGACTTACGTCCAGGGGGAGTAATGCTTCAAACAGTCTGTATATGTGCCGTTACTGAGAGGCCAGTATTAGATTGCGACGCACCACTGGGTGATTACTGTAACCCTTGGAGCTTCATATTGACAATGAAACACAGAAATTGCATCGGGATTGAATATAGTAGGCACAATGCCAACTTACGTCCAGGGGGAGTGTTGCTTCTAACAGTCTGTATATGTGCCGTTACTGAGAGGCCAGTATTAGATTTCGACGAACCAGTGGATGTTTACTGTAACCCTTGGAGCTTCATATTGACGATGAAACACAGAAATTGCATCGGGATTGAATATAGTAGGCATAATGACGACTTACGTCCAGGGGGAGTAATGCTTCAAACATTCTGTATACGTGCCGTCACTGAGAGGCCAGTATTAGATTACGACGCACCAGTGGATGTTTATTGCACCCTTGGAGCTTCATATTGACGATGAAACACAGACGTAGCATCGGGATTTAATATAGTAGGCACAATGCCGACTTACGTCCAGGGGGAGTAATGCTTCGAACAGTCTGTATACATGCCGTTACTGACAGGCCAGTATTAGATTACGACGCACCAGTGGATGTTTACTGTAACCCTTGGAGCTTCATATTGACGATGAAACACAGAATATACATCGGGATTGAATATAGTAGGCACAATGCCGACTTACGTCCAGGGGGAGTAATGCTTCAAACAGTCTGTATATGTGCCATTACTGAGAGGCCAGTATTAGATTGCGACGCACCACTGGGTGTTTACTGTAACCCTTGGAGCTTCATATTGACGATGAAACACACAAATTGCATCGGCATTGAATATAGTAGGCACAATGCTGACTTACGTCCAGTGGGAGTAATGCTTCAAACAGTCTGTATATGTGCCGTTACTGAGAGGCCAGTATTAGATTGCGACGCACCACTGGGTGATTACTGTAACACTTCTAGCTTCATATTGACAATGAAACACAGAAATTGCATCGGGATTGAATATAGTAGGCACAATGCCGACTTACGTCCAGGGGGAGTGTTGCTTCAAACAGTCTGTATATGTGCCGTTACTGAGAGGCCAGTATTAGATTTCGACGAACCAGTGGATGTTTACTGTAACCCTTGGAGCTTCATATTGACGATGAAACACAGAAATTGCATCGGGATTGAATATAGTAGGCACAATGCCGACTTACGTCCAGGGGGAGTAATTCTTCAAACATTCTGTATACGTGCCGTCACTGAGAGGCCAGTATTAGATTACGACGCACCAGTTGATGTTTATTGCACCCTTGGAGCTTCATATTGACGATGAAACACAGACATAGCATCGGGATTTAATATAGTAGGCACAATGCCGACTTACGTCCAGGGGGAGTAATGCTTCAAACAGTCTGTATACGTGCCGTTACTGAGAGCCCAGTAATAGATTGCGACGCACCACTGGGTGTTTACTGTAACCCTTGGAGCTTCATATTGAGGATGAAACACAGACATTGCATCGGTATTTAATATAGTAGGCACAATGCTGTCTTACGTCCAGTGGGAGCAATGCTTGAAACAGTCTGTATACGTGCCGTTACTAAGAGGCCAGTATTAGATTGCGACGCACCAATGGGTGTTTACTGTAACTCTTGGAGCTTCATATTGACGATGAAACACAGAAATTGCATCGGGATTGAATATAGTAGGCACAATGCCGACTTACGTCCAGGGGGAGTTATGCTTCAAACAGTCTGTATATGTGCCGTCACTGAGAGGCCAGTATTACTTTGCGACGCACCACTGGGTGTTTACTGTAAACCTTGGAGCTTCATATTGACGATGAAACACAGAAATTGCATCCGGATTCAATATAGTACGCACAATGCCGACTTACGTCCAGGGAGAGTAATTCTTCAGACAGTCGGTATATGTGCCGTTACTGAGGGGCCAGTATTAGATTGCAACGCACCACTGGATGTTTACTGTAACCCTTGGAGCTTCATATTGACGATGAAACACACAAATTGCATCGGGATTGAATATAGTAGGCACAATGCTGACTTACATCCAGGGAGGGTAATGCTTCAAACAGTCTGTATATGTGCCGTTACTGAGAGGCCAGTATTAGATTGCGACGCACCACTGGGTGTTTACTGTAACCCTTGCAGCTTCATATTGACGATGAAACACAGAAATTGCATCAGGATTGAATATAGTATTCACAATGCCGACTTACGTCCAGACGGAGTAATGCTTCAAACAGTCTGTATATGTGCCATTACTGAGAGGCCAGTATTAGATTGCGACGCACCACTGGGTGTTTACTGTAACCCATGGTGCTTCATATTGACGATGAAACACAGAAATTGCATCGGGATTGAATATAGTAGGCACAATGCTGGCTTACGTCCAGGGGGAGCAATGCTTCAAAGAGTCTGTATATGTGTCGTCACTGCGAGGCCAGTGTCAGATTGCGACGCACCACTGGGTGTTTACTGTAACCCTTGGAGCTTCATATTGGCGATGAAACACAGAAATTGCATCGGGATTGAATATAGTACGCACAATGCCGACTTACGTCCAGGGAGAGTAATTCATCAGACAGTCGGTATATGTGCCGTTACTGAGAGGCCAGTATTAGATTGCAACGCACCACTGGATGTTTACTGTAACCCTTGGAGCTTCATATTGACGATGAAACACACAAATTGCATCGGCATTGAATATAGTAGGCACAATGCTGACTTACGTCCAGTGGGAGTAATGCTTCAAACAGTCTGTATATGTGCCGTTACTGAGAGGCCAGTATTAGATTGCGACGCACCACTGGGTGATTACTGTAACACTTCTAGCTTCATATTGACAATGAAACACAGAAATTGCATCGGGATTGAATATAGTAGGCACAATGCCGACTTACGTCCAGGGGGAGTGTTGCTTCAAACAGTCTGTATATGTGCCGTTACTGAGAGGCCAGTATTAGATTTCGACGAACCAGTGGATGTTTACTGTAACCCTTGGAGCTTCATATTGACGATGAAACACAGAAATTGCTTCGGGATTGAATATAGTAGGCACAATGCCGACTTACGTCCAGGGGGAGTAATTCTTCAAACATTCTGTATACGTGCCGTCACTGAGAGGCCAGTATTAGATTACGACGCACCAGTGGATGTTTATTGCACCCTTGGAGCTTCATATTGACGATGAAACACAGACATAGCATCGGGATTTAATATAGTAGGCACAATGCCGACTTACGTCCAGGGGGAGTAATGCTTCAAACAGTCTGTATACGTGCCGTTACTGAGAGCCCAGTAATAGATTGCGACGCACCACTGGGTGTTTACTGTAACCCTTGGAGCTTCATATTGAGGATGAAACACAGATATTGCATCGGGATTGAATATGGTAAGCACAATGCCGACTTACGTCCAGGGGGAGTAATGCTTCAAACAGTCTGTATACATGCCATTACTGACAGGCCAGTATTAGATTACGACGCACCAGTGGATGTTTACTGTAACCCTTGGAGCTTCATATTGACGATGAAACACAGAAACTGCATCGGGATTGAATACAGTAGGCACAATGCCGACTTACGTCCAGGCTGAGTAATGCTTCAAACAGTCTGTATTTGTGCCGTTACTGAGAGGCCAGTATTAGATTGCGACGCACCACTGGGTGATTACTGTAACCCTTGGAGCTTCATATTGACAATGAAACACAGAAATTGCATCGGGATTGAATATAGTAGGCACAATGCCGACTTACGTCCAGGGGGAGTGTTGCTTCTAACAGTCTGTATATGTGCCGTTACTGAGAGGCCAGTATTAGATTTCGACGAACCAGTGGATGTTTACTGTAACCCTTGGAGCTTCCTATTGACGATGAAACACAGAAATTGCATCGGGATTGAATATAGTAGGCATAATGACGACTTACGTCCAGGGGGAGTAATGCTTCAAACATTCTGTATACGTGCCGTCACTGAGAGGCCAGTATTAGATTACGACGCACCAGTGGATGTTTATTGCACCCTTGGAGCTTCATATTGACGATGAAACACAGACATAGCATCGGGATTTAATATAGTAGGCACAATGCCGACTTACGTCCAGGGGGAGTAATGCTTCGAACAGTCTGTATACATGCCGTTACTGACAGGCCAGTATTAGATTACGACGCACCAGTGGATGTTTACTGTAACCCTTGGAGCTTCATATTGACGATGAAACACAGAATATACATCGGGATTGAATATAGTAGGCACAATGCCGACTTACGTCCAGGGGGAGTAATGCTTCAAACAGTCTGTATATGTGCCATTACTGAGAGGCCAGTATTAGATTGCGACGCACCACTGGATGTTTACTGTAACCCTTGGAGCTTCATATTGACGATGAAACACACAAATTGCATCGGCATTGAATATAGTAGGCACAATGCTGACTTACGTCCAGTGGGAGTAATGCTTCAAACAGTCTGTATATGTGCCGTTACTGAGAGGCCAGTATTAGATTGCGACGCACCACTGGGTGATTACTGTAACACTTCTAGCTTCATATTGACAATGAAACACAGAAATTGCATCGGGATTGAATATAGTAGGCACAATGCCGACTTACGTCCAGGGGGAGTGTTGCTTCAAACAGTCTGTATATGTGCCGTTACTGAGAGGCCAGTATTAGATTTCGACGAACCAGTGGATGTTTACTGTAACCCTTGGAGCTTCATATTGACGATGAAACACAGACATAGCATCGGGATTGAATATAGTAGGCTCAATGCCGACTTCCGTTCAGGGGGAGCAATGCTTCAAACAGTCTGTATATGTGCCGTTACTGAGAGACCGGTATTACATTGCGACGCACCACTGGGTGATTACTGTAACCCTTGGAGCTTGATATTGATGATGAAACACAGAAATTACATCGGGACTGAATATAGTAGGCACAATGCCGACTTACGTCCAGGGGGAGTAATGCTTCAAACATTCTGTATACGTGCCGTCACTGGGAGGCTAGTATTAGATTGCGACGCACCAGTGGATGTTTACTGTAACCCTTGGAGCTTCATATTGACGATGAAACACAGAAATTGCATCGGGATTGAGTGTTGTCGGCATAATGCCGACTTACATCCAGGGGGACTAATGCTTCTAACAGTCTGTATATGTGATGTTACTGAGAGGCCAGTATTAGATTGCGACGCACCACTGGGTGTTTACTGTAACTCTTGGAGCTTCATATTGACGATGAAACACAGAAATTGCATCGGGATTGAATATAGTAGGCACAATGCCGACTTACGTCCAGGAGTAGCAATGCTTTAAACAGTCTGTATACGTGCCGTTACTGAGAGGAGAGTATTAGATTGCGACGAACCACTGGACGTTTACTGTAACCCTTAGAGCTTCATATTGAGGATGAAATACAGAAATTGCATCGGGATTGAATATAGTAGGCACAATGCCGATTTACGTCCAGGGGGATTAATGCTTCAAACAGTCTGTATGTGTGCCGTTACTGAGAGACCAGTATTAGATTGCGAGGCACCAATGGGTGTTTACTGTAACCCTTGGAGCTTCATATTAACGATGAAACACAGAAATTGCATCGGGATTGAATATAGTAGGCACAATGCCGATTTACGTCCAGGGGGATTAATGCTTCAAACAGTCTGTATGCGTGCCGTTACTGAGAGGCCAGTATTAGATTGCGACGCACCAATGGGTGTTTACTGTAACCCTTGGAGCTTCATATTAACGGTGAAACACAGAAATTGCATCGGGATTGAATATAGTAGGCACAATGCCGACTTACGTCCAGGGGGAGTAATGCTTCAAACAGTCTGTATACGTGCCGTTACTGAGAGGCCAGTATTAGATTGCGACGCACCACTGGGTGTTTACTGTAACCCTTGGGGCCTCATATTGACGATGAAACACAGAAATTGCATCGGGATTGAATATAGTAGACACAATCCTGACTTACGTCCAGGGGGAGTGTTACTTCAAACTGTCTGTATATGTGATGTTACTGAGAGGCCAGGATTAGATTGCGACGCAGCACTTGGTGTTTACTGTAACCCCAGGAGCTTCATATTGACGATGAAAATCAAAAATTGCATCGGGATTGAATATAGTAAACACAATGCCGACTTACGTCCAGGGGGAGTAATGCTTCAAACAGTCTGTATACGTGCCGTTACTGAGAGGCCAGTATTAGACTGCGACGCACCACTGGGTGTTTACTGTAACCCTTGGAGCTTCATATTGACGATGAAACACAGAAATTGCATCGGGATTGAATATATTCGGCATAATGCTGACTTACGTCCAGGGGGAGTAATGCTTCAAACACTCTGTATATGTGATTTTACTGAGAGGCCAGTATTAGATTGCGACGCACCACTTGGTGTTTTCTGTAACCCCTGGAGCTTCATATTGACGATGAAACCCAAAAATTGCATCGGGATTGAATATAGTAGGCACAATGTTGACTTACGTCCAGGGGGAATAATGCTTCAAACAGTCTGTATATGTGCCGTTACTGGGAGGCCAGTATTAGATTGCGACGCTCAACTAGGTGTTTACTGTAACCCTTGGAGCTTCATATTGACGATGAAACACAGAAATTGCATCGGGATTGAATATAGTAGGCACAATGCCGACTTACGTCCAGGGGGAGTAATGCTTCAAACAGTCTGTATACATGCCGTTACTGACAGGCCAGTATTAGATTACGACGCACCAGTGGATGTTTACTGTAACCCTTGGAACTTCATATTGACGATGAAACACAGAAATTGCATCGGGATTGAATATAGTAGGCACAATGCTGACATACATCCAGGGATAGTAATGCTTCAAACAGTCTGTACATGTGCCGTTACTGAGAGGCCAGTATTAGATTGCGACTCACCATTGGGTGTTTACTGTAACCCTTGGAGCTTCATATTGACGATGAAAAACAGAAATTGCATCAGGATTGAATATAGTCGGCATAATGCTGACTTACGTCCAGGGGGAGTAATGCTTCAAACAGTCTGTATACGTGCCGTTACTGAGAGGCCAGTATTAGATAGCGACGCACCACTGGGTGTTTACTGTAACCCTTGGAGCTTCATATTGACGATGAAACACAGAAATTGCATTGGGATTGAATATAGTAGGCACAATGCCGACTTACGTCCAGGGAGAGTAATTCTTCAGACAGTCGGTATATGTGCCGTTACTGAGAGGCCAGTATTAGATTGCAACGCACCACTGCATGTTTACTGTAACCCTCGGAGCTTCATATTGACGATGAAACACACAAATTGCATCGGGATTGAATATAGTAGGCACAATGCTGACTTACATCCAGGGAGAGTAATGCTTCAAACAGTCTGAATATGTGCCGTTACTGAGAGGCCAGTATTAGATTGCGACGCACCACTGGGTGTTTACTGTAATCCTTTCAGTTTCATATTGACGATGAAACACAGAAATTGCTTCAGGATTGAATATAGTAGTCACAATGCCGACTTACGTCCAGACGGAGTAATGCCTCAAACAGTCTGTATATGTGCCATTACTGAGAGGCCAGTATTAGATTGCGACGCACCACTGGGTGTTTACTGTAACCCATGGAGCTTCATATTGACGATGAAACACAGAAATTGCATCGGGATTGAATGTAGTAGGCACAATGCCGACTTACGTCCAGGGGGAGTAATGCTTCAAACAGTCTGTATATGTGCCGTCACTGAGAGGCCAGTGTCAGATTCCGACGCACCACTGATTGTTTACTGTAACCCTTGGAGCTTCATATTGGCGATGAAACACAGAAATTGCATCGGGATTGAATAAAGTAGGCACAAAGCCGACTTACGTCCAGGGGGAGTGTTACTTCAAACTGTCTGTATATGTGATATTACTGAGAGGCCAGTATTAGATTGCGACGCACCACTTGGTGTTTACTGTAACCCCTGGAGCTTCATATTGACGATGAAACCCAAAAATTGCATCGGGATTGAATATAGTAGGCACAATGCCGACTTACGTCCAGGGTTAGTAATGCTTCAAACAGTCTGTATACGTGCCGTTACTGAGAGGCCAGTATTAGATTGCGACGCACCACTGGGTGTTTACTGTAACCCTTTGAGCTTCATATTGACGAGGAAACACAGAAATTGCATCGGGATTGAATTTATTCGGCATAATGCTGACTTACGTCCAGGGGGAGTAATGCTTCAAAAACTCTGTATATGTGATGTTACTGAGAGGCCAGTATTAGATTGCGACGCACCACTTGGTGTTTTCTGTAACCCCTGGAGCTTCATATTGACGATGAAACCCAAAAATTGCATCGGGATTGAATATAGTAGGCACAATGCCGACTTACGTCCAGGAGGAGCAATGCTTGAAACAGTCTGTATACGAGCCGTTACTGAGAGGCCAGTATTAGATTGCGACGAACCACTGGACGTTTACTGTAACCCTTAGAGCTTCATATTGAGGATGAAACACAGAAATTGCATCGGGATTGAATATAGTAGGCACAATGCCGACTTACGTCCAGGGGGATTAATGCTTGAAACAGTCTGTATGCGTGCCGTTACTGCGAGGCCAGTATTAGATTGCGACGCACCAATGGGTGTTTACTGTTACCCTTGGAGCTTCATATTAACGATGAAACACAGAAATTGCATCGGGATTGAATATAGTAGGCACAATGCCGACTTACGTCCAGGGGGAGTAATGCTTCAAACAGTCTGTATATGTGCCGTTACTGAGAGGCCAGTATTAGTTTGCGACGCACCACTGGGTGTTTACGGTAACCCTTGCAGCTTCATATTGACGATGAAACACAGAAATAGCATCGGGATTGAATACAGTACGCACAATGCCGACTTACGTCCAGGGAGAGTAATTCTTCAGACAGTCGGTATATGTGCCGTTACTGAGAGGCCAGTATTAGATTGCAACGCATCACTGCATGTTTACTGTAACCCTCGGAGCTTCATATTGACGATGAAACACACAAATTGCATCGGGATTGAATATAGTAGGCACAATGCTGACTTACATCCAGGGAGAGTAATGCTTCAAACACTCTGTATATGTGCCGTTACTGAGAGGCCAGTATTAGATTGCGACGCACCACTGGGTGTTTACTGTAATCCTTTCAGCTTCATATTGACGATGAAACACTGAAATTGCTTCGGGATTGAATATAGTAGTCACAATGCCGACTTACGTCCAGACGGAGTAGTGCTTCAAACAGTCTGTATATGTGCCATTACTGAGAGGCCAGTATTAGATTGCGACGCACCACTGGGTGTTTACTGTAACCCATGGAGCTTCATATTGACGATGAAACACAGAAATTGCATCGGGATTGAATATAGTAGACACAATGCCGACTTACGTCCAGGGGGAGTAATGCTTCAAACAGTCTGTATACGTGCCGTTACTGAGAGCCCAGTGTTAGATTGCGACGCACCACAGGGTGTTTACTGTAACCCTTGGAGCCTCATATTGACGATGAAACACAGAAATTGCATCGGGATTGAATATAGTAGACACAATCCTGACTTACGTCCAGGGGGAGTGTTACTTCAAACTGTCTGTATACGTGATGTTACTGAGAGGCCAGTATTAGATTGCGACGCACCACTTGGTGTTTACTGTAACCCCTGGAGCTTCATATTGACGATGAAACCCAAAAATTGCATCGGGATTGAATATAGTAGGCACAATGCCGACTTACGTCCAGGGGGAGTAATGCTTCAAACAGTCTGTATACGTGCCGTTACTGAGAGGCCAGTATTAGATTGCGACGCACCACTGTATGTTTACTGTAACCCTTGGAGCTTCATATTGACGATGAAACACAGAAATTGCATCGGGATTGAATATATTCGTCATAATGCTGACTTACGTCCAGGGGGAGTAATGCTTCAAACACTCTGTATATGTGATGTTACTGAGAGGACAGTATTAGATTGCGACGCACCACTTGGTGTTTTCTGTAACCCCTGGAGCTTCATATTGACGATGAAACCCAAAAATTGCATCGGGATTGAATATAGTAGGCACAATGCCGACTTACGTCCAGGGGAAGTAATGTTTCAAACAGTCTGTATATGTGACGTTACTGAGAGGACAGTATTAGATTGCGACGCTCAACTGGGTGTTTACTGTTACCCTTGGAGCTTCATATTGACGATGAAACACAGAAATTGCATCGGGATTGAATATAGTAGGCACAATGCCGACTTACGTCCAGGGGGAGTAATGCTTCAAACAGTCTGTATTTGTGCCGTCACTGAGAGGCCAGTGTCAGATTGCGACGCACCACTGATTGTTTACTGTAACCCTTGGAGCTTCATATTGGCGATGAAACACAGAAATTGCATCGGGATTGAATATAGTAGGCACAATGCCGACTTACGTCCAGGGGGAGTAATGCTTCAAACAGTCTGTATATGTGCCGTTACTGAGAGGCCAGTATTAGATTGCGACGCACCACTGGGTGTTTACTGTAACCCTCGGAGCCTCATATTGACGACGAAACACAGAAATTGCATCGGGATTGAATATAGTAGACACATTCCTGACTTACGTCCAGGGGGAGTGTTACTTCAAACTGTCTGTATACGTGATGTTACTGAGAGGCCAGTATTAGATTGCGACGCACCACTTGGTGTTTACTGTAACCCCTGGAGCTTCATATTGACGATGAAACCCAAAAATTGCATCGGGATTGAATATAGTAGGCACAATGCCGACTTACGTCCAGGGGGAGTAATGCTTCAAACAGTCTGTATACGTGCCGTTACTGAGAGGCCAGTATTAGATTGCGACCCACCACTGGATGTTTACTGTAACCCTTGGAGCTTCATATTGACGATGAAACACAGAAATTGCATCGGGATTGAATATATTCGTCATAATGCTGACTTACGTCCAGGGGGAGTAATGCTTCAAACACTCTGTATATGTGATGTTACTGATAGGCCAGTATTAGATTGTGACGCACCACTGGGTGTTTACTGTAACCCTTGGAGCTTCATATTGACGATGAAACACAGAAATTGCATTGGGATTGAATATAGTAGGCACAATGCCGACTTACATCCAGGGATGGTAATGCTTCAAACAGTCTGTATATGTGCCGTTACTGAGAGGCCAGTATTAGATTGCGACTCACCATTGGGTGTTTACTGTAACCCTTGGAGCTTCATATTGACGATGAAAAACAGAAATTGCATCAGGATTGAATATAGTCGGCATAATGCTGACTTACGTCCAGGGGGAGTAATGCTTCAAACAGTCTGTATATGTGCCGTTACTGAGAGGCCAGTATTAGATAGCGACGCACCACTGGGTGTTTACTGTAACCCTTGGAGCTTCATATTGACGATGAAACACGGAAATTGCATTGGGATTGAATATAGTAGGCACAATGCCGACTTACGTCCAGGGGGAGGAATGCTTCAAACAGTCTGTATATGTGCCGTTACTGAGAGGCCAGTATTAGATTGCGACGCACCACTGGGTGTTTACTGTAACCCTTGGAGCTTCATATTGACGATGAAACACAGAAATTGCATCGGGATTGAATATAGTAGGCTCAATGCCGACTTCCGTTCAGGGGGAGCAATGCTTCAAACAGTCTGTATATGTGCCGTTACTGAGAAACCGGTATTAGATTGCGACGCACCACTGGGTGATTACTGTAACCCTTGGAGCTTGATATTGACGATGAAACACAGAATATACATCGGGATTGAATATAGTAGGCACAATGCCGACTTACGTCCAGGGGGAGTAATGCTTCAAACAGCCTGTATACGTGCCGTCACTGGGAGGCTAGTATTAGATTGCGACGCACCAGTGGATGTTTGCTGTAACCCTTGGAGCTTCATATTGACGTTGAAACACAGAAATTGCATCGGAATTGAATATTGTCGGCATAATGCTGACTTACGTCCAGGGGGAGTAATGCTTTAAACAGTCTGTATACGTGCCGTTACTGAGAGGCCAGTATTAGATTGCGACGCACCAATGGGTGATTACTGTAACCCTAGCAGCTTCATATTGACGATGAAACACAGACATTGCATCGGGATTGAATATAGTAGGCACAATGCCAACTTACGTCCAGGGGGAGTAATGCTTCAAACAGTCTGTATGCGTGCCGTTACCGAGAGGCCAGTATTAGATTGCGATGCACCACTGAGTGTTTATTGTAACCCTTGGAGCTTCATATTGACGATGAAACACAGCAATTGCATCGGGATTGAATATAGTAGGCACAATGCCGACTTACGTCCAGGGGGAGTAATGCTTCAAACAGTCTGTATATGTGCCGTTACTGAGAGGCCAGTAATAGTTTGCGACGCACCACTGGGTGTTTACTGTAACCCTTGGAGCTTCATATTGACGATGAAACACAGAAATAGCATCGGGATTGAATATAGTAGGCACAATGCCGACTTACGTCCAGGGAGAGTAATTCTTCAGACAGTCCGTATATGTGCCGTTACTGAGAGGCCAGTATTAGATTGCGACGCACCACTGGGTGTTTACTGTAACCCTTGGAGCTTCATATTGACGATGAAACACAGAAATTGCATCGGGATTGAATATAGTAGGCACAATGCCGACTTACGTCCAGGGGGAGTAATGCTTCAAACAGTCTGTATATGTGCCGTCACTGAGAGGCCAGTGTCAGATTGCGACGCACCACTCATTGTTTACTGTAACCCTTGAAGCTTCATATTGGCGATGAAACACAGAAATTGCATCGGGATTGAATATAGTAGGCACAATGCCGACTTACGTCCAGGGGGAGTGTTACTTCAAACTGTCTGTATATGTGATGTTACTGAGAGGCCAGTATTAGATTGCGACGCACCACTTGGTGTTTACTGTAACCCCTGGAGCTTCATATTGACGATGAAACCCAATAATTGCATCGGGATTGAATATAGTAGGCACAATGCCGACTTACGTCCAGGGGGAGTAATGCTTCAAACAGTCTGTATACGTGCCGTAACTGAGAGGCCAGTATTAGATTGCGACGCACCACTGGGTGTTTACTGTAACCCTTGGAGCTTCATATTGACGATGAAACACAGAAATTGCATCGGGATTGAATATATTCGGCATAATGCTGACTTACGTCCAGGGGGAGTAATGCTTCAAACACTCTGTATATGTGATGTTCCTGAGAGGCCAGTATTAGATTGCGACGCACCACTTGGTGTTTACTGTAACCCCTGGAGCATCATATTGACGATGAAACCCAAAAATTGCATCGGGATTGAATATAGTAGGCACAATGCCGACTTACGTCCAGGAGGAGCAATGCTTGAAACAGTCTGTATACGTGCCGTTACAGAGAGGCCAGTATTAGATTGCGACGAACCACTGGACGTTTACTGTAACCCTTAGAGCTTCATACTGAGGATGAAACACAGAAATTGCATCGGGATTGAATATAGTAGGCACAATGCCGACTTACGTCCAGGGGGATTAATGCTTCAAACAGTCTGTATGCGTGCCGTTACTGAGAGGCCAGTATTAGATTGCGACGCACCAATGGGTGTTTACTGTAACCCTTGGAGCTTCATATTAACGATGAAACACAGAAATTGCATCGGGATTGAATATAGTAGGCACAATGCCGACTTACGTCCAGGGGGAGTAATGCTTCAAACAGTCTGTATATGTGCCGCTACTGAGAGGCCAGTATTAGTTTGCGACGCACCACTGGGTGTTTACGGTAACCCTTGGAGCTTCATATTCACCATGAAACACTTAAATAGCATCGGGATTGAATACAGTCCGCACAATGCCGACTTACGTCCAGGGAGAGTAATTCTTCAGACAGACGGTATATGTGCCGTTACTGAGAGGCCAGTATTAGATTGCAACGCACCACTGCATGTTTACTGTAACCCTCGGAGCTTCATATTGTCGATGAAACACAGAAATTGCATCGGGAATGAATATAGTAGGCACAATGCTGACTTACATCCAGGGAGAGTAATGCTTCAAACAGTCTGTATATGTGCCGTAACTGAGAGGCCAGTATTAGATTGCGACGCACCACTGGGTGTTTACTGTAATCCTTTCAGCTTCATATTGACGATGAAACACAGAAATTGCATCAGGATTGAATATAGTAGTCACAATGCCGACTTACGTCCAGATGGAGTAATGCTTCAAACAGTCTGTATATGTGCCATTACTGAGAGGCCAGTATTAGATTGCGACGCACCACTGGGTGTTTACTGTAACCCATGGAGCTTCATATTGACGATGAAACACAGATATTGCATCGGGATTGAATATAGTAGGCACAATGCCGACTTACGTCCAGCGGGAGTAATGCTTCAAACAGTATGTATATGTGCCGTCACTGAGAGGCCAGTGTCAGATTGCGACGCACCACTGATTGTTTACTGTAACCCTTGGAGCTTCATATTGTCGATGAAACACAGAAATTGCATCGGGATTGAATATAGTAGGCACAATGCCGACTTACGTCCAGGGGGAGTAATGCTTCAAACAGTCTGTATACGTGCCGTTACTGAGAGGCCAGTATTAGATTGCGACGCACCACTGGGTGTTTACTGTAATCCTTGGAGCCTCATATTGACGATGAAACACAGAAATTGCATCGGGATTGAATATAGTAGACACAATCCTGACTTACGTCCAGGGGGAGTGTTACTTCAAACTGTCTGTATATGTGATGTTACTGAGAGGCCAGTATTAGATTGCGACGCACCACTTGGTGTTTACTGTAACCCCTGGAGCTTCATATTGACGATGAAACCCAAAAATTGCATCGGGATTTAATATAGTAGGCACAATGCCGACTTACGTCCAGGGGGAGTAATACTTCAAACAGTCTGTATACGTGCCGTTACTGAGAGGCCAGTATTAGATTGCGACGCACCACTGGGTGTTTACTGTAACCCTTGGAGCTTCATATTGACGATGAAACACAGGTATTGCATCGGGATTGAATATATTCGGCATAATGCTGACTTACGTCCAGGGGGAGTAATGCTTCAAACACTCTGTATATGTGATGTTACTGAGAGGCCAGTATTAGATTGCGACGCACCACTTGGTGTTTACTGTAACCCCTGGAGCTTCATATTGACGATGAAACCCAAAAATTGCATCGGGATTGAATATAGTAGGCACAATGCCGACTTACGTCCAGGGGGAGTAATGCTTCAAACAGTCTGTATATGTGATGTTACTGAGAGGCCAGTATTAGATTGCGACGCACCACTGGGTGTTTACTGTAACCCTTGGAGCTTCATATTGACGATGAAACACAGAAATTGCATCGGGATTGAATATAGTAGGCACAATGCCGACTTACGTCCAGAGGGAGTAATGCTTCAAACAGTCTGTATACATGCCGTTACTGACAGGCCAGTATTAGATTACGACGCACCAGTGGATGTTTACTGTAACCCTTGGAACTTCATATTGACGATGAAACACAGAAATTGCATCGGGATTGAATATAGTAGGCACAATGCCGACTTACGTCCAGGGGGAGTAATCCTTCAAACAGTCTGTATATGTGCCATTACTGAGAGGCCAGTATTAGATTGCGACGCACCACTGTGTGTTTACTGTAACCCTTGGAGCCTCATAATGACGATGAAACACAGAAATTGCATCGGGATTGAATATAGTAGGCACAATGCTGACTTACATCCAGGGATAGTAATGCTTCAAACAGTCTGTATATGTGCCGTTACTGAGAGGCCAGTATTAGATTGCGACTCACCATTGGGTGTTTACTGTAACCCTTGGAGCTTCATATTGACGATGAAAAACAGAAATTGCATCAGGATTGAATATAGTCGGAATAATGCTGACTTACGTCCAGGGGGAGTAATGCTTCAAACAGTTTGTATACGTGCCGTTACTGAGAGGCCAGTATTAGATAGCGACGCACCACTGGGTGTTTACTGTAACCCTTGGAGCTTCATATTGACGATGAAACACAGAAATTGCATTGGGATTGAATATAGTAGGCACAATGCCGACTTACGTCCAGGGGGAGTAATGCTTCAAACAGTCTGTATATGTGCCGTTACTGAGAAACCGGTATTAGATTGCGACGCACCACTGGGTGATTACTGTAACCCTTGGAGCTTGATATTGACGATGAAACACAGAAATTGCATCGGGATTGAATATTGTCGGCATAATGCTGACTTACGTACAGGGGGAGTAATGCTTCAAACAGTCTGTATACGTGCCGTTACTGAGAGGCCAGTATTAGATTGCGACGCACCAATGGGTGATTACTGTAACCCTAGCAGCTTCATATTGACGATGAAACACAGAAATTGCATCGGGATTGAATATAGTAGGCACAATACCGACTTACGTCCAGGGGGAGAAATGCTTCAAACAGTCTGTATATGTGCCGTTACTGAGAGGCCACTATTAGATTGCGACGAACCACTGGAAGTTTACTGGAACCCTTAGAGCTTCATATTGAGGATGAAACACAGAAATTGCATCGGGATTGAATATAGTAGGCACAATGCCGACTTACGTCCAGGGGGAGTAATGCTTCAAACAGTCTGCATGCGTGCCGTTACTGAGAGGCCAGTATTAGATTGCGACGCACCAATGGGTGTTTACTGTAACCCTTGGAGCTTCATATTGACGATGAAACTCAGAAATTGCATCGGGATTGAATATAGTAGGCACAATGCCGAATTACGTCCAAGGGGAGTAATGCTTCAAACAGTCTGTATATGTGCCGTTACTGAGAGGCCAGTATTAGTTTGCGACGCACCACTGGGTGTTTACTGTAACCCTTGGAGCTTCATATTGACGATGAAACACAGAAATTGCATCGGGATTGAATATAGTAGGCACAATGCCGACTTACGTCCAGGGAGAGTAATTCTTCAGACAGTCGGTATATGTGCTGTTACTGAGAGGCCAGTATTAGATTTCAACGCACCACTGGATGTTTACTGTAACCCTTGGAGCTTCATATCGACGATGAAACACAGAAATTGCATCGGGATTGAATATAGTAGGCACAATGCTGACTTACATCCAGGGAGAGTAATGCTTCAAACAGTCTGTATATGTGCCGTAACTGAGAGGCCAGTATTAGATTGCGACGCACCACTGGGTGTTTACTGTAACCCTTGGAGTTTCATATTGACGATGAAACACAGAAATTGCATCGGGATTGAATATAGTAGACACAATCCTGACTTACGTCCAGGGGGAGTGTTACTTCAAACTGTCTGTATATGTGATGTTACTGAGAGGCCAGGATTAGATTGCGACGCACCACTTGGTGTTTACTGTAACCCCTGGAGCTTCATATTGACGATGAAACACAGAAATTGCATCGGGATTGAATATATTCGGCATAATGCTGACTTACGTCCAGGGGGAGTAATGCTTCAAACACTCTGTATATGTGATGTTACTGAGAGGCCAGTATTAGATTGCGACGCACCACTTGGTGTTTTCTGTAACCCCTGGAGCTTCATATTGACGATGAAACCCAAAAATTGCATCGGGATTGAATATAGTAGGCACAATGCCGACTTACGTCCAGGGGGAATAATGCTTCAAACAGTCTGTATATGTGCCGTTACTGAGAGGCCAGTATTAGATTGCGACGCTCAACTAGGTGTTTACTGTAACCCTTGGAGCTTCATATTGACGATGAAACACAGAAATTGCATCGGGATTGAATATAGTAGGCACAATGCCGACTTACGTCCAGGGGGAGTAATGCTTCAAACAGTCTGTATACATGCCGTTACTGACAGGCCAGTATTAGATTACGACGCACCAGTGGATGTTTACTGTAACCCTTGGAACTTCATATTGACGATGAAACACAGAAATTGCATCGGGATTGAATATAGTAGGCACAATGCTGACATACATCCAGGGATAGTAATGCTTCAAACAGTCTGTACATGTGCCGTTACTGAGAGGCCAGTATTAGATTGCGACTCACCATTGGGTGTTTACTGTAACCCTTTGAGCTTCATACTGACGATGAAAAACAGAAATTGCATCAGGATTGAATATAGTCGGCATAATGCTGACTTACGTCCAGGGGGAGTAATGCTTCAAACAGTCTGTATACGTGCCGTTACTGAGAGGCCAGTATTAGATAGCGACGCACCACTGGGTGTTTGCTGTAACCCTTGGAGCTTCATATTGACGATGAAACACACAAATTGCATCGGGATTGAATATAGTAGGCACAATGCTGACTTACATCCAGGGAGAGTAATGCTTCAAACAGTCTGAATATGTGCCGTTACTGAGAGGCCAGTATTAGATTGCGATGCACCACTGGGTGTTTACTGTAATCCTTTCAGTTTCATATTGACGATGAAACACAGAAATTGCTTCAGGATTGAATATAGTAGTCACAATGCCGACTTACGTCCAGACGGAGTAATGCCTCAAACAGTCTGTATACGTGCCGTTACTGAGAGGCCAGTATTAGATTGCGACGCACCACTGGGTGTTTACTGTAACCCTTGGAGCTTCATATTGGCGATGAAACACAGAAATTGCATCGGGATTGAATATAGTAGGCACATTGCCGACTTACGTCCAGGGGGAGTGTTACTTCAAACTGTCTGTATATGTGATGTTACTGAGAGGCCAGTATTAGATTGCGACGCACCACTTGGTGTTTACTGTAACCCCTGGAGCTTCATATTGACGATGAAACCCAAAAATTGCATCGGGATTGAATATAGTAGGCACAATGCCGACTTACGTCCAGGGTTAGTAATGCTTCAAACAGTCTGTATACGTGCCGTTACTGAGAGGCCAGTATTAGATTGCGACGCACCACTGGGTGTTTACTGTAACCCTTTGAGCTTCATATTGACGAGGAAACACAGAAATTGCATCGGGATTGAATATATTCGGCATAATGCTGACTTACGTCCAGGGGGAGTAATGCTTCAAAAACTCTGTATATGTGATGTTACTAAGGGGCCAGTATTAGATTGCGACGCACCACTTGGTGTTTTCTGTAACCCCTGGAGCTTCATATTGACGATGAAACCCAAAAATTGCATCGGGATTGAATATAGTAGGCACAATGCCGACTTACGTCCAGGAGGAGCAATGCTTGAAACAGTCTGTATACGAGCCGTTACTGAGAGGCCAGTATTAGATTGCGACGAACCACTGGGTGTTTACTGTAATCCTAGGAGCCTCATATTGACGATGAAACACAGAAATTGCATCGGGATTGAATATAGTAGACACAATCCTGACTTACGTCCAGGGGGAGTGTTACTTCAAACTGTCTGTATATGTGATGTTACTGAGAGGCCAGTATTAGATTGCGACGCACCACTTGGTGTTTACTGTAACCCCTGGAGCTTCATATTGACGATGAAACCCAAAAATTGCATCGGGATTTAATATAGTAGGCACAATGCCGACTTACGTCCAGGGGGAGTAATACTTCAAACAGTCTGTATACGTGCCGTTACTGAGAGGCCAGTATTAGATTGCGACGCACCACTGGGTGTTTACTGTAACCCTTGGAGCTTCATATTGACGATGAAACACAGGTATTGCATCGGGATTGAATATATTCGGCATAATGCTGACTTACGTCCAGGGGGAGTAATGCTTCAAACACTCTGTATATGTGATGTTACTGAGAGGCCAGTATTAGATTGCGACGCACCACTTGGTGTTTACTGTAACCCCTGGAGCTTCATATTGACGATGAAACCCAAAAATTGCATCGGGATTGAATATAGTAGGCACAATGCCGACTTACGTCCAGGGGGAGTAATGCTTCAAACAGTCTGTATATGTGATGTTACTGAGAGGCCAGTATTAGATTGCGACGCACCACTGGGTGTTTACTGTAACCCTTGGAGCTTCATATTGACGATGAAACACAGAAATTGCATCGGGATTGAATATAGTAGGCACAATGCCGACTTACGTCCAGAGGGAGTAATGCTTCAAACAGTCTGTATACATGCCGTTACTGACAGGCCAGTATTAGATTACGACGCACCAGTGGATGTTTACTGTAACCCTTGGAACTTCATATTGACGATGAAACACAGAAATTGCATCGGGATTGAATATAGTAGGCACAATGCCGACTTACGTCCAGGGGGAGTAATCCTTCAAACAGTCTGTATATGTGCCATTACTGAGAGGCCAGTATTAGATTGCGACGCACCACTGGGTGTTTACTGTAACCCTTGGAGCCTCATAATGACGATGAAACACAGAAATTGCATCGGGATTGAATATAGTAGGCACAATGCTGACTTACATCCAGGGATAGTAATGCTTCAAACAGTCTGTATATGTGCCGTTACTGAGAGGCCAGTATTAGATTGCGACTCACCATTGGGTGTTTACTGTAACCCTTGGAGCTTCATATTGACGATGAAAAACAGAAATTGCATCAGGATTGAATATAGTCGGAATAATGCTGACTTACGTCCAGGGGGAGTAATTCTTCAAACAGTTTGTATACGTGCCGTTACTGAGAGGCCAGTATTAGATAGCGACGCACCACTGGGTGTTTACTGTAACCCTTGGAGCTTCATATTGACGATGAAACACAGAAATTGCATTGGGATTGAATATAGTAGGCACAATGCCGACTTACGTCCAGGGGGAGTAATGCTTCAAACAGTCTGTATATGTGCCGTTACTGAGAAACCGGTATTAGATTGCGACGCACCACTGGGTGATTACTGTAACCCTTGGAGCTTGATATTGACGATGAAACACAGAAATTGCATCGGGATTGAATATTGTCGGCATAATGCTGACTTACGTACAGGGGGAGTAATGCTTCAAACAGTCTGTATACGTGCCGTTACTGAGAGGCCAGTATTAGATTGCGACGCACCAATGGGTGATTACTGTAACCCTAGCAGCTTCATATTGACGATGAAACACAGAAATTGCATCGGGATTGAATATAGTAGGCACAATACCGACTTACGTCCAGGGGGAGAAATGCTTCAAACAGTCTGTATATGTGCCGTTACTGAGAGGCCACTATTAGATTGCGACGAACCACTGGAAGTTTACTGGAACCCTTAGAGCTTCATATTGAGGATGAAACACAGAAATTGCATCGGGATTGAATATAGTAGGCACAATGCCGACTTACGTCCAGGGGGAGTAATGCTTCAAACAGTCTGCATGCGTGCCGTTACTGAGAGGCCAGTATTAGATTGCGACGCACCAATGGGTGTTTACTGTAACCCTTGGAGCTTCATATTGACGATGAAACTCAGAAATTGCATCGGGATTGAATATAGTAGGCACAATGCCGAATTACGTCCAAGGGGAGTAATGCTTCAAACAGTCTGTATATGTGCCGTTACTGAGAGGCCAGTATTAGTTTGCGACGCACCACTGGGTGTTTACTGTAACCCTTGGAGCTTCATATTGACGATGAAACACAGAAATTGCATCGGGATTGAATATAGTAGGCACAATGCCGACTTACGTCCAGGGAGAGTAATTCTTCAGACAGTCGGTATATGTGCTGTTACTGAGAGGCCAGTATTAGATTTCAACGCACCACTGGATGTTTACTGTAACCCTTGGAGCTTCATATCGACGATGAAACACAGAAATTGCATCGGGATTGAATATAGTAGGCACAATGCTGACTTACATCCAGGGAGAGTAATGCTTCAAACAGTCTGTATATGTGCCGTAACTGAGAGGCCAGTATTAGATTGCGACGCACCACTGGGTGTTTACTGTAACCCTTGGAGTTTCATATTGACGATGAAACACAGAAATTGCATCGGGATTGAATATAGTAGACACAATCCTGACTTACGTCCAGGGGGAGTGTTACTTCAAACTGTCTGTATATGTGATGTTACTGAGAGGCCAGGATTAGATTGCGACGCACCACTTGGTGTTTACTGTAACCCCTGGAGCTTCATATTGACGATGAAACCAAAAAATTGCATCGGGATTGAATATAGTAGGCACAATGCCGACTTACGTCCAGGGGGAGTAATGCTTCAAACAGTCTGTATACGTCCCGTTACTGAGAGGCCTGTATTAGATTGCGACGCACCACTGGGTGTTTACTGTAACCCTTGGAGCTTCATATTGACGATGAAACACAGAAATTGCATCGGGATTGAATATATTCGGCATAATGCTGACTTACGTCCAGGGGGAGTAATGCTTCAAACACTCTGTATATGTGATGTTACTGAGAGGCCAGTATTAGATTGCGACGCACCACTTGGTGTTTTCTGTAACCCCTGGAGCTTCATATTGACGATGAAACCCAAAAATTGCATCGGGATTGAATATAGTAGGCACAATGCCGACTTACGTCCAGGGGGAATAATGCTTCAAACAGTCTGTATATGTGCCGTTACTGAGAGGCCAGTATTAGATTGCGACGCTCAACTAGGTGTTTACTGTAACCCTTGGAGCTTCATATTGACGATGAAACACAGAAATTGCATCGGGATTGAATATAGTAGGCACAATGCCGACTTACGTCCAGGGGGAGTAATGCTTCAAACAGTCTGTATACATGCCGTTACTGACAGGCCAGTATTAGATTACGACGCACCAGTGGATGTTTACTGTAACCCTTGGAACTTCATATTGACGATGAAACACAGAAATTGCATCGGGATTGAATATAGTAGGCACAATGCTGACATACATCCAGGGATAGTAATGCTTCAAACAGTCTGTACATGTGCCGTTACTGAGAGGCCAGTATTAGATTGCGACTCACCATTGGGTGTTTACTGTAACCCTTGGAGCTTCATATTGACGATGAAAAACAGAAATTGCATCAGGATTGAATATAGTCGGCATAATGCTGACTTACGTCCAGGGGGAGTAATGCTTCAAACAGTCTGTATACGTGCCGTTACTGAGAGGCCAGTATTAGATAGCGACGCACCACTGGGTGTTTACTGTAACCCTTGGAGCTTCATATTGACGATGAAACACACAAATTGCATCGGGATTGAATATAGTAGGCACAATGCTGACTTACATCCAGGGAGAGTAATGCTTCAAACAGTCTGAATATGTGCCGTTACTGAGAGGCCAGTATTAGATTGCGATGCACCACTGGGTGTTTACTGTAATCCTTTCAGTTTCATATTGACGATGAAACACAGAAATTGCTTCAGGATTGAATATAGTAGTCACAATGCCGACTTACGTCCAGACGGAGTAATGCCTCAAACAGTCTGTATATGTGCCATTACTGAGAGGCCAGTATTAGATTGCGACGCACCACTGGGTGTTTACTGTAACCCATGGAGCTTCATTTTGACGATGAAACACAGAAATTGCATCGGGATTGAATGTAGTAGGCACAATGCCGACTTACGTCCAGGGGGAGTAATGCTTCAAACAGTCTGTATATGTGCCGTCACTGAGAGGCCAGTGTCAGATTCCGACGCACCACTGATTGTTTACTGTAACCCTTGGAGCTTCATATTGGCGATGAAACACAGAAATTGCATCGGGATTGAATATAGTAGGCACATTGCCGACTTACGTCCAGGGGGAGTGTTACTTCAAACTGTCTGTATATGTGATGTTACTGAGAGGCCAGTATTAGATTGCGACGCACCACTTGGTGTTTACTGTAACCCCTGGAGCTTCATATTGACGATGAAACCCAAAAATTGCATCGGGATTGAATATAGTAGGCACAATGCCGACTTACGTCCAGGGTTAGTAATGCTTCAAACAGTCTGTATACGTGCCGTTACTGAGAGGCCAGTATTAGATTGCGACGCACCACTGGGTGTTTACTGTAACCCTTTGAGCTTCATATTGTCGAGGAAACACAGAAATTGCATCGGGATTGAATATATTCGGCATAATGCTGACTTACGTCCAGGGGGAGTAATGCTTCAAAAACTCTGTATATGTGATGTTACTAAGAGGCCAGTATTAGATTGCGACGCACCACTTGGTGTTTTCTGTAACCCCTGGAGCTTCATATTGACGATGAAACCCAAAAATTGCATCGGGATTGAATATAGTAGGCACAATGCCGACTTACGTCCAGGAGGAGCAATGCTTGAAACAGTCTGTATACGAGCCGTTACTGAGAGGCCAGTATTGGATTGCGACGAACCACTGGACGTTTACTGTAACCCTTAGAGCTTCATATTGAGGATGAAACACAGAAATTGCATCGGGATTGAATATAGTAGGCACAATGCCGACTTACGTCCAGGGGGATTAATGCTTGAAACAGTCTGTATGCGTGCCGTTACTGAGAGGCCAGTATTAGATTGCGACGCACCAATGGGTGTTTACTGTAACCCTTGGAGCTTCATATTAACGATGAAACACAGAAATTGCATCGGGATTGAATATAGTAGGCACAATGCCGACTTACGTCCAGGGGGAGTAATGCTTCAAACAGTCTGTATATGTGCCGTTACTGAGAGGCCAGTATTAGTTTGCGACGCACCACTGGGTGTTTACGGTAACCCTTGGAGCTTCATATTGACGATGAAACACAGAAATAGCATCGGGATTGAATACAGTACGCACAATGCCGACTTACGTCCAGGGAGAGTAATTCTTCAGACAGTCGGTTATGTGCCGTTACTGAGAGGCCAGTATTAGATTGCAACGCATCACTGCATGTTTACTGTAACCCTCGGAGCTTCATATTGACGATGAAACACACAAATTGCATCGGGATTGAATATAGTAGGCACAATGCTGACTTACATCCAGGGAGAGTAATGCTTCAAACAGTCTGTATATGTGCCATTACTGAGAGGCCAGTATTAGATTGCGACGCACCACTGGGTGTTTACTGTAACCCATGGAGCTTCATATTGACGATGAAACACAGAAATTGCATCGGGATTGAATATAGTAGACACAATGCCGACTTACGTCCAGGGGGAGTAATGCTTCAAACAGTCTGTATACGTGCCGTTACTGAGAGCCCAGTGTTAGATTGCGACGCACCACTCGGTGTTTACTGTAACCCTTGGAGCCTCATATTGACGATGAAACACAGAAATTGCATCGGGATTGAATATAGTAGACACAATCCTGACTTACGTCCAGGGGGAGTGTTACTTCAAACTGTCTGTATACGTGATGTTACTGAGAGGCCAGTATTAGATTGCGACGCACCACTTGGTGTTTACTGTAACCCCTGGAGCTTCATATTGACGATGAAACCCAAAAATTGCATCGGGATTGAATTTAGTAGGCACAATGCCGACTTACGTCCAGGGGGAGTAATGCTTCAAACAGTCTGTATACGTGCCGTTACTGAGAGGCCAGTATTAGATTGCGACGCACCACTGGGTGTTTACTGTAACCCTTGGAGCTTCATATTGACGATGAAACACACAAATTGCATCGGGATTGAATATATTCGTCATAATGCTGACTTACGTCCAGGGGGAGTAATGCTTCAAACACTCTGTATATGTGATGTTACTGAGAGGACAGTATTAGATTGCGACGCACCACTTGGTGTTTTCTGTACCCCTGGAGCTTCATATTGACGATGAAACCCAAAAATTGCATCGGGATTGAATATAGTAGGCACAATGCCGACTTACGTCCAGGGGAAGTAATGTTTCAAACAGTCTGTATATGTGCCGTTACTGAGAGGCCAGTATTAGATTGCGACGCTCAACTGGGTGTTTACTGTTACCCTTGGAGCTTCATATTGACGATGAAACACAGAAATTGCATCGGGATTGAATATAGTAGGCACAATGCCGACTTACGTCCAGGGGGAGTAATGCTTCAAACAGTCTGTATATGTGCCGTCACTGAGAGGCCAGTGTCAGATTGCGACGCACCACTGATTGTTTACTGTAACCCTTGGAGCTTCATATTGGCGATGAAACACAGAAATTGCATCGGGATTGAATATAGTAGGCACAATGCCGACTTACGTCCACGGGGAGTAATGCTTCAAACAGTCTGTATACGTGCCGTTACTGAGAGGCCAGTATTAGATTGCGACGCACCACTGGGTGTTTACTGTAACCCTTGGAGCCTCATATTGACGACGAAACACAGAAATTGCATCGGGATTGAATATAGTAGACACAATCCTGACTTACGTCCAGGGGGAGTGTTACTTCAAACTGTCTGTATACGTGATGTTACTGAGAGGCCAGTATTAGATTGCGACGCACCACTTGGTGTTAACTGTAACCCCTGGAGCTTCATATTGACGATGAAACCCAAATATTGCATCGGGATTGAATATAGTAGGATCAATGCCGACTTACGTCCAGGGGGAGTAATGCTTCAAACAGTCTGTATACGTGCCGTTACTGAGAGGCCAGTATTAGATTGCGACCCACCACTGGATGTTTACTGTAACCCTTGGAGCTTCATATTGACGATGAAACACAGAAATTGCATCGGGATTGAATATATTCGTCATAATGCTGACTTACGTCCAGGGGGAGTAATGCTTCAAACACTCTGTATATGTGATCTTACTGAGAGGACAGTATTAGATTGCGACGCACCACTGGGTGTTTACTGTAACCCTTGGAGCTTCATAATGACGATGAAACACAGAAATTGCATCGGGATTGAATATAGTAGGCACAATGCCGACTTACATCCAGGGATAGTAATGCTTCAAACAGTCTGTATATGTGCCGTTACTGAGAGGCCAGTATTAGATTGCGACTCACCATTGGGTGTTTACTGTAACCCTTGGAGCTTCATATTGACGATGAAAAACAGAAATTGCATCAGGATTGAATATAGTCGGCATAATGCTGACTTACGTCCAGGGGGAGTAATGCTTCAAACAGTCTGTATATGTGCCGTTACTGAGAGGCCAGTATTAGATAGCGACGCACCACTGGGTGTTTACTGTAACCCTTGGAGCTTCATATTGACGATGAAACGCGGAAATTGCATTGGGATTGAATATAGTAGGCACAATGCCGACTTACGTCCAGGGGGAGTAATGCTTCAAACAGTCTGTATATGTGCCGTTACTGAGAGGCCAGTATTAGATTGCGACGCACCACTGGGTGTTTACTGTAACCCTTGGAGCTTCATATTGACGATGAAACACAGAAATTGCATCGGGATTGAATATAGTAGGCTCAATGCCGACTTCCGTTCAGGGGGAGCAATGCTTCAAACAGTCTGTATATGTGCCGTTACTGAGAAACCGGTATTAGATTGCGACGCACCACTGGGTGATTACTGTAACCCTTGGAGCTTGATATTGACGATGAAACACAGAATATACATCGGGATTGAATATAGTAGGCACAATGCCGACTTACGTCCAGGGGGAGTAATGCTTCAAACAGTCTGTATACGTGCCGGCACTGGGAGGCTAGTATTAGATTGCGACGCACCAGTGGATGTTTGCTGTAACCCTTGGAGCTTCATATTGACGTTGAAACACAGAAATTGCATCGGAATTGAATATTGTCGGCATAATGCTGACTTACGTCCAGGGGGAGTAATGCTTCATACAGTCTGTATACGTGCCGTTACTGAGAGGCCAGTATTAGATTGCGACGCACCAATGGGTGATTACTGTAACCCTAGCAGCTTCATATTGACGATGAAACACAGACATTGCATCGGGATTGAATATAGTAGGCACAATGCCGACTTACGTCCAGGGGGAGTGTTACTTCAAACTGTCTGTATATGTGATGTTACTGAGAGGCCAGTATTAGATTGCGACGCACCACTTGGTGTTTACTGTAACCCCTGGAGCTTCATATTGACGATGAAACCCAAAAATTGCATCGGGATTGAATATAGTAGGCACAATGCCGACTTACGTCCAGGAGGAGCAATGCTTGAAACAGTCTGTATACGTGCCGTTACTGAGAGGCCAGTATTAGATTGCGACGAACCACTGGACGTTTACTGTAACCCTTAGAGCTTCATACTGAGGATGAAACACAGAAATTGCATCGGGATTGAATATAGTAGGCACAATGCCGACTTACGTCCAGGGGGATTAGTGCTTCAAACAGTCTGTATGCGTGCCGTTACTGAGAGGCCAGTATTAGATTGCGACGCACCAATGGGTGTTTACTGTAACCCTTGGAGCTTCATATTAACGATGAAACACAGAAATTGCATCGGGATTGAATATAGTAGGCACAATGCCGACTTACGTCCAGGGGGAGTAATGCTTCAAACAGTCTGTATATGAGCCGCTACTGAGAGGCCAGTATTAGTTTGCGACGCACCACTGGGTGTTTACGGTAACCCTTGGAGCTTCATATTGACCATGAAACACTTAAATAGCATCGGGATTGAATACAGTCCGCACAATGCCGACTTACGTCCAGGGAGAGTAATTCTTCAGACAGTCGGTATATGTGCCGTTACTGAGAGGCCAGTATTAGATTGCAACGCACCACTGCATGTTTACTGTAACCCTCGGAGCTTCATATTGTCGATGAAACACAGAAATTGCATCGGGAATGAATATAGTAGGCACAATGCTGACTTACATCCAGGGAGAGTAATGCTTCAAACAGTCTGTATATGTGCCGTAACTGAGAGGCCAGTATTAGATTGCGACGCACCACTGGGTGTTTACTGTAATCCTTTCAGCTTCATATTGACGATGAAACACAGAAATTGCATCAGGATTGAATATAGTAGGCACAATGCCGACTTACGTCCAGGGGGATTAATGCTTGAAACAGTCTGTATGCGTGCCGTTACTGAGAGGCCAGTATTAGATTGCGACGCACCAATGGGTGTTTACTGTAACCCTTGGAGCTTCATATTAACGATGAAACACAGAAATTGCATCGGGATTGAATATAGTAGGCACAATGCCGACTTACGTCCAGGGGGAGTAATGCTTCAAACAGTCTGTATATGTGCCGTTACTGAGATGCCAGTATTAGTTTGCGACGCACCACTGGGTGTTTACGGTAACCCTTGGAGCTTCATATTGACGATGAAACACAGAAATAGCATCGGGATTGAATACAGTACGCACAATGCCGACTTACGTCCAGGGAGAGTAATTCTTCAGACAGTCGGTATATGTGCCGTTACTGAGAGGCCAGTATTAGATTGCAACGCATCACTGCATGTTTACTGTAACCCTCGGAGCTTCATATTGACGATGAAACACACAAATTGCATCGGGATTGAATATAGTAGGCACAATGCTGACTTACATCCAGGGAGAGTAATGCTTCAAACAGTCTGTATATGTGCCGTTACTGAGAGGCCAGTATTAGATTGCGACGCACCACTGGGTGTTGACTGTAATCCTTTCAGCTTCATATTGACGATGAAACACAGAAATTGCTTCAGGATAGAATATAGTAGTCACAATGCCGACTTACGTCCAGATGGAGTAATGCTTCAAACAGTCTGTATATGTGCCATTACTGAGAGGCCAGTATTAGATTGCGACGCACCACTGGGTGTTTACTGTAACCCATGGAGCTTCATATTGACGATGAAACACAGAAATTGCATCGGGATTGAATATAGTAGACACAATGCCGACTTACGTCCAGGGGGAGTAATGCTTCAAACAGTCTGTATACGTGCCGTTACTGAGAGCCCAGTGTTAGATTGCGACGCACCACTGGGTGTTTACTGTAACCCTTGGAGCCTCATATTGACGATGAAACACAGAAATTGCATCGGGATTGAATATAGTAGACACAATCCTGACTTACGTCCAGGGGGAGTGTTACTTCAAACTGTCTGTATACGTGATGTTACTGAGAGGCCAGTATTAGATTGCGACGCACCACTTGGTGTTTACTGTAACCCCTGGAGCTTCATATTGACGATGAAATCCAAAAATTGCATCGGGATTGAATTTAGTAGGCACAATGCCGACTTACGTCCAGGGGGAGTAATGCTTCAAACAGTCTGTATACGTGCCGTTACTGAGAGGCCAGTATTAGATTGCGACGCACCACTGGATGTTTACTGTAACCCTTGGAGCTTCATATTGACGATGAAACACACAAATTGCATCGGGATTGAATATATTCGTCATAATGCTGACTTACGTCCAGGGGGAGTAATGCTTCAAACACTCTGTATATGTGATGTTACTGAGAGGACAGTATTAGATTGCGACGCACCACTTGGTGTTTTCTGTAACCCCTGGAGCTTCATATTGACGATGAAACCCAAAAATTGCATCGGGATTGAATATAGTAGGCACAATGCCGACTTACGTCCAGGGGAAGTAATGTTTCAAACAGTCTGTATATGTGCCGTTACTGAGAGGCCAGTATTAGATTGCGACGCTCAACTGGGTGTTTACTGTTACCCTTGGAGCTTCATATTGACGATGAAACACAGAAATTGCATCGGGATTGAATATAGTAGGCACAATGCCGACTTACGTCCAGGGGGAGTAATGCTTCAAACAGTCTGTATATGTGCCGTCACTGAGAGGCCAGTGTCAGATTGCGACGCACCACTGATTGTTTACTGTAACCCTTGGAGCTTCATATTGACGATGAAACACAGAAATTGCATCGGGATTGAATATAGTAGGCACAATGCCGACTTACGTCCACGGGGAGTAATGCTTCAAACAGTCTGTATACGTGCCGTTACTGAGAGGCCAGTATTAGATTGCGACGCACCACTGGGTGTTTACTGTAACCCTTGGAGCCTCATATTGACGATGAAACACAGAAATTGCATCGGGATTGAATATAGTAGGCTCAATGCCGACTTCCGTTCAGGGGGAGCAATGCTTCAAACAGTCTGTATATGTGCCGTTACTGAGAAACCGGTATTAAATTGCGACGCACCACTGGGTGTTTACTGTAACCCTTGGAGCTTCATATTGACGATGAAAAACAGAAATTGCATCAGGATTGAATATAGTCGGCATAATGCTGACTTACGTCCAGGGGGAGTAATGCTTCAAACAGTCTGTATATGTGCCGTTACTGAGAGGCCAGTATTAGATAGCGACGCACCACTGGGTGTTTACTGTAACCCTTGGAGCTTCATATTGACGATGAAACACGGAAATTGCATTGGGATTGAATATAGTAGGCACAATGCCGACTTACGTCCAGGGGGAGTAATGCTTCAAACAGTCTGTATATGTGCCGTTACTGAGAGGCCAGTATTAGATTGCGACGCACCACTGGGTGTTTACTGTAACCCTTGGAGCCTCATATTGACGATGAAACACATAAATTGCATCGGGATTGAATATAGTAGGCTCAATGCCGACTTCCGTTCAGGGGGAGCAATGCTTCAAACAGTCTGTATATGTGCCGTTACTGAGAAACCGGTATTAAATTGCGACGCACCACTGGGTGATTACTGTAACCCTTGGAGCTTGATATTGACGATGAAACACAGAATATACATCGGGATTGAATATAGTAGGCACAATGCCGACTTACGTCCAGGGGGAGTAATGCTTCAAACAGTCTGTATACGTGCCGGCACTGGGAGGCTAGTATTAGATTGCGACGCACCAGTGGATGTTTGCTGTAACCCTTGGAGCTTCATATTGACGTTGAAACACAGAAATTGCATCGGAATTGAATATTGTCGGCATAATGCTGACTTACGTCCAGGGGGAGTAATGCTTCAAACAGTCTGTATACGTGCCGTTACTGAGAGGCCAGTATTAGATTGCGACGCACCAATGGGTGATTACTGTAACCCTAGCAGCTTCATATTGACGATGAAACACAGACATTGCATCGGGATTGAATATAGTAGGCACAATGCCGACTTACGTCCAGGGGGAGTAATGCTTCAAACAGTCTGTATGCGTGCCGTTACCGAGAGGCCAGTATTAGATTGCGATGCACCACTGAGTGTTTATTGTAACCCTTGGAGCTTCATATTGACGATGAAACACAGCAATTGCATCGGGATTGAATATAGTAGGCACAATGCCGACTTACGTCCAGGGGGAGTAATGCTTCAAACAGTCTGTATATGTGCCGTTACTGAGAGGCCAGTAATAGTTTGCGACGCACCACTGGGTGTTTACTGTAACCCTTGGAGCTTCATATTGACGATGAAACACAGAAATAGCATCGGGATTGAATATAGTAGGCACAATGCCGACTTACGTCATGGGAGAGTAATTCTTCAGACAGTCCGTATATGTGCCGTTACTGAGAGGCCAGTATTAGATTGCAACGCACCACTGCATGTTTACTGTAACCCTCGGAGCTTCATATTGACGATGAAACACACAAATTGCATCGGGATTGAATATAGTAGGCACAATGCTGACTTACATCCAGGGAGAGTAATGCTTCAAACAGTCTGTATATGTGCCGTTACTGAGAGGCCAGTATTAGATTGCGACGCACCACTGGGTGTTTACTGTAATCCTTTCAGCTTCATATTGACGAAAAAACACAGAAATTGCATCATGTTTGAATATAGTAGTCACAATGCCGACTTACGTCCAGACGGAGTAATGGTTCAAACAGTCTGTATATGTGCCATTACTGAGAGGCCAGTATTAGATTGCGACGCACCACTGGGTGTTTACTGTAACCCATGGAGCTTCATATTGACGATGAAACACAGAAATTGCATCGGGATTGAATATAGTAGGCACAATGCCGACTTACGTCCAGGGGGAGTAATGCTTCAAACAGTCTGTATATGTGCCGTCACTGAGAGGCCAGTGTCAGATTGCGACGCACCACTCATTGTTTACTGTAACCCTTGAAGCTTCATATTGGCGATGAAACACAGAAATTGCATCGGGATTGAATATAGTAGGCACAATGCCGACTTACGTCCAGGGGGAGTGTTACTTCAAACTGTCTGTATATGTGATGTTACTGAGAGGCCAGTATTAGATTGCGACGCACCACTTGGTGTTTACTGTAACCCCTGGAGCTTCATATTGACGATGAAACCCAATAATTGCATCGGGATTGAATATAGTAGGCACAATGCCGACTTACGTCCAGGGGGAGTAATGCTTCAAACAGTCTGTATACGTGCCGTAACTGAGAGGCCAGTATTAGATTGCGACGCACCACTGGGTGTTTACTGTAACCCTTGGAGCTTCATATTGACGATGAAACACAGAAATTGCATCGGGATTGAATATATTCGGCATAATGCTGACTTACGTCCAGGGGGAGTAATGCTTCAAACACTCTGTATATGTGATGTTCCTGAGAGGCCAGTATTAGATTGCGACGCACCACTTGGTGTTTACTGTAACCCCTGGAGCTTCATATTGACGATGAAACCCAAAAATTGCATCGGGATTGAATATAGTAGGCACAATGCCGACTTACGTCCAGGAGGAGCAATGCTTGAAACAGTCTGTATACGTGCCGTTACTGAGAGGCCAGTATTAGATTGCGACGAACCACTGGACGTTTACTGTAACCCTTAGAGCTTCATACTGAGGATGAAACACAGAAATTGCATCGGGATTGAATATAGTAGGCACAATGCCGACTTACGTCCAGGGGGATTAATGCTTCAAACAGTCTGTATGCGTGCCGTTACTGAGAGGCCAGTATTAGATTGCGACGCACCAATGGGTGTTTACTGTAACCCTTGGAGCTTCATATTAACGATGAAACACAGAAATTGCATCGGGATTGAATATAGTAGGCACAATGCCGACTTACGTCCAGGGGGAGTAATGCTTCAAACAGTCTGTATATGAGCCGCTACTGAGAGGCCAGTATTAGTTTGCGACGCACCACTGGGTGTTTACGGTAACCCTTGGAGCTTCATATTGACCATGAAACACTTAAATAGCATCGGGATTGAATACAGTCCGCACAATGCCGACTTACGTCCAGGGAGAGTAATTCTTCAGACAGTCGGTATATGTGCCGTTACTGAGAGGCCAGTATTAGATTGCAACGCACCACTGCATGTTTACTGTAACCCTCGGAGCTTCATATTGTCGATGAAACACAGAAATTGCATCGGGAATGAATATAGTAGGCACAATGCTGACTTACATCCAGGGAGAGTAATGCTTCAAACAGTCTGTATATGTGCCGTAACTGAGAGGCCAGTATTAGATTGCGACGCACCACTGGGTGTTTACTGTAATCCTTTCAGCTTCATATTGACGATGAAACACAGAAATTGCATCAGGATTGAATATAGTAGTCACAATGCTGACTTACGTCCAGACGGAGTAATGCTTCAAACAGTCTGTATATGTGCCATTACTGAGAGGCCAGTATTAGATTGCGACGCACCACTGGGTGTTTACTGTAACCCATGGAGCTTCATATTGACGATGAAACACAGATATTGCATCGGGATTGAATATAGTAGGCACAATGCCGACTTACGTCCAACGGGAGTAATGCCTCAAACAGTCTGTATATGTGCCGTCACTGAGAGGCCAGTGTCAGATTGCGACGCACCACTGATTGTTTACTGTAACCCTTGGAGCTTCATATTGTCGATGAAACACAGAAATTGCATCGGGATTGAATATAGTAGGCACAATGCCGACTTACGTCCAGGGGGAGTAATGCTTCAAACAGTCTGTATACGTGCCGTTACTGAGAGGCCAGTATTTGTTTGCGACGCACAACTGGGTGTTTACTGTAATCCTTGGAGCCTCATATTGACGATGAAACACAGAAATTGCATCGGGATTGGATATAGTAGACACAATCCTGACTTACGTCCAGGGGGAGTGTTACTTCAAACTGTCTGTATATGTGATGTTACTGAGAGGCCAGTATTAGATTGCGACGCACCACTTGGTGTTTACTGTAACCCCTGGAGCTTCATATTGACGATGAAACCCAAAAATTGCATCGGGATTTAATATAGTAGGCACAATGCCGAGTTACGTCCAGGGGGAGTAATAGTTCAAACAGTCTGTATACGTGCCGTTACTGAGAGGCCAGTATTAGATTGCGACGCACCACTGGGTGTTTACTGTAACCCTTGGAGCTTCATATTGACGATGAAACACAGAAATTGCATCGGGATTGAATATAGTAGGCTCAATGCCGACTTCCGTTCAGGGGGAGCAATGCTTCAAACAGTCTGTATATGTGCCGTTACTGAGAAACCGGTATTAGATTGCGACGCACCACTGGGTGATTACTGTAACCCTTGGAGCTTGATATTGACGATGAAACACAGAATATACATCGGGATTGAATATAGTAGGCACAATGCCGACTTACGTCCAGGGGGAGTAATGCTTCAAACAGTCTGTATACGTGCCGGCACTGGGGGGCTAGTATTAGATTGCGACGCACCAGTGGATGTTTGCTGTAACCCTTGGAGCTTCATATTGACGTTGAAACACAGAAATTGCATCGGAATTGAATATTGTCGGCATAATGCTGACTTACGTCCAGGGGGAGTAATGCTTCAAACAGTCTGTATACGTGCCGTTACTGGGAGGCCAGTATTAGATTGCGACGCACCAATGGGTGATTACTGTAACCCTAGCAGCTTCATATTGACGATGAAACACAGACATTGCATCGGGATTGAATATAGTAGGCACAATGCCGACTTACGTCCAGGGGGATAATGCTTCAAACAGTCTGTATGCGTGCCGTTACCGAGAGGCCAGTATTAGATTGCGATGCACCACTGAGTGTTTATTGTAACCCTTGGAGCTTCATATTGACGATGAAACACAGCAATTGCATCGGGATTGAATATAGTAGGCACAATGCCGACTTACGTCCAGGGGGAGTAATGCTTCAAACAGTCTGTATATGTGCCGTTACTGAGAGGCCAGTAATAGTTTGCGACGCACCACTGGGTGTTTACTGTAACCCTTGGAGCTTCATATTGACGATGAAACACAGAAATAGCATCGGGATTGAATATAGTAGGCACAATGCCGACTTACGTCCTGGGAGAGTAATTCTTCAGACAGTCCGTATATGTGCCGTTACTGAGAGGCCAGTATTAGATTGCAACGCACCACTGCATGTTTACTGTAACCCTCGGAGCTTCATATTGACGATGAAACACACAAATTGCATCGGGATTGAATATAGTAGGCACAATGCTGACTTACATCCAGGGAGAGTAATGCTTCAAACAGTCTGTATATGTGCCGTTACTGAGAGGCCAGTATTAGATTGCGACGCACCACTGGGTGTTTACTGTAATCCTTTCAGCTTCATATTGACGAAAAAACACAGAAATTGCATCATGATTGAATATAGTAGTCACAATGCCGACTTACGTCCAGACGGAGTAATGCTTCAAACAGTCTGTATATGTGCCATTACTGAGAGGCCAGTATTAGATTGCGACGCACCACTGGGTGTTTACTGTAACCCATGGAGCTTCATATTGACGATGAAACACAGAAATTGCATCGGGATTGAATATAGTAGGCACAATGCCGACTTACGTCCAGGGGGAGTAATGCTTCAAACAGTCTGTATATGTGCCGTCACTGAGAGGCCAGTGTCAGATTGCGACGCACCACTCATTGTTTACTGTAACCCTTGAAGCTTCATATTGGCGATGAAACACAGAAATTGCATCGGGATTGAATATAGTAGGCACAATGCCGACTTACGTCCAGGGGGAGTGTTACTTCAAACTGTCTGTATATGTGATGTTACTGAGAGGCCAGTATTAGATTGCGACGCACCACTTGGTGTTTACTGTAACCCCTGGAGCTTCATATTGACGATGAAACCCAATAATTGCATGGGGATTGAATATAGTAGGCACAATGCCGACTTACGTCCAGGGGGAGTAATGCTTCAAACAGTCTGTATACGTGCCGTAACTGAGAGGCCAGTATTAGATTGCGACGCACCACTGGGTGTTTACTGTAACCCTTGGAGCTTCATATTGACGATGAAACACAGAAATTGCATCGGGATTGAATATATTCGGCATAATGCTGACTTACGTCCAGGGGGAGTAATGCTTCAAACACTCTGTATATGTGATGTTCCTGAGAGGCCAGTATTAGATTGCGACGCACCACTTGGTGTTTACTGTAACCCCTGGAGCTTCATATTGACGATGAAACCCAAAAATTGCATCGGGATTGAATATAGTAGGCACAATGCCGACTTACGTCCAGGAGGAGCAATGCTTGAAACAGTCTGTATACGTGCCGTTACTGAGAGGCCAGTATTAGATTGCGACGAACCACTGGACGTTTACTGTAACCCTTAGAGCTTCATACTGAGGATGAAACACAGAAATTGCATCGGGATTGAATATAGTAGGCACAATGCCGACTTACGTCCAGGGGGATTAATGCTTCAAACAGTCTGTATGCGTGCCGTTACTGAGAGGCCAGTATTAGATTGCGACGCACCAATGGGTGTTTACTGTAACCCTTGGAGCTTCATATTAACGATGAAACACAGAAATTGCATCGGGATTGAATATAGTAGGCACAATGCCGACTTACGTCCAGGGGGAGTAATGCTTCAAACAGTCTGTATATGAGCCGCTACTGAGAGGCCAGTATTAGTTTGCGACGCACCACTGGGTGTTTACGGTAACCCTTGGAGCTTCATATTGACCATGAAACACTTAAATAGCATCGGGATTGAATACAGTCGGCACAATGCCGACTTACGTCCAGGGAGAGTAATTCTTCAGACAGTCGGTATATGTGCCGTTACTGAGAGGCCAGTATTAGATTGCAACGCACCACTGCATGTTTACTGTAACCCTCGGAGCTTCATATTGTCGATGAAACACAGAAATTGCATCGGGAATGAATATAGTAGGCACAATGCTGACTTACATCCAGGGAGAGTAATGCTTCAAACAGTCTGTATATGTGCCGTAACTGAGAGGCCAGTATTAGATTGCGACGCACCACTGGGTGTTTACTGTAATCCTTTCAGCTTCATATTGACGATGAAACACAGAAATTGCATCAGGATTGAATATAGTAGTCACAATGCCGACTTACGTCCAGACGGAGTAATGCTTCAAACAGTCTGTATATGTGCCATTACTGAGAGGCCAGTATTAGATTGCGACGCACCACTGGGTGTTTACTGTAACCCATGGAGCTTCATATTGACGATGAAACACAGATATTGCATCGGGATTGAATATAGTAGGCACAATGCCGACTTACGTCCAACGGGAGTAATGCCTCAAACAGTCTGTATATGTGCCGTCACTGAGAGGCCAGTGTCAGATTGCGACGCACCACTGATTGTTTACTGTAACCCTTGGAGCTTCATATTGTCGATGAAACACAGAAATTGCATCGGGATTGAATATAGTAGGCACAATGCCGACTTACGTCCAGGGGGAGTAATGCTTCAAACAGTCTGTATATTTGCCGTTACTGAGAGGCCAGTATTAGATTGCGACGCACAACTGGGTGTTTACTGTAATCCTTGGAGCCTCATATTGACGATGAAACACAGAAATTGCATCGGGATTGGATATAGTAGACACAATCCTGACTTACGTCCAGGGGGAGTGTTACTTCAAACTGTCTGTATATGTGATGTTACTGAGAGGCCAGTATTAGATTGCGACGCACCACTTGGTGTTTACTGTAACCCCTGGAGCTTCATATTGACGATGAAACCCAAAAATTGCATCGGGATTTAATATAGTAGGCACAATGCCGACTTACGTCCAGGGGGAGTAATAGTTCAAACAGTCTGTATACGTGCCGTTACTGAGAGGCCAGTATTAGATTGCGACGCACCACTGGGTGTTTACTGTAACCCTTGGAGCTTCATATTGACGATGAAACACAGAAATTGCATCGGGATTGAATATAGTAGGCTCAATGCCGACTTCCGTTCAGGGGGAGCAATGCTTCAAACAGTCTGTATATGTGCCGTTACTGAGAAACCGGTATTAGATTGCGACGCACCACTGGGTGATTACTGTAACCCTTGGAGCTTGATATTGACGATGAAACACAGAATATACATCGGGATTGAATATAGTAGGCACAATGCCGACTTACGTCCAGGGGGAGTAATGCTTCAAACAGTCTGTATACGTGCCGGCACTGGGAGGCTAGTATTAGATTGCGACGCACCAGTGGATGTTTGCTGTAACCCTTGGAGCTTCATATTGACGTTGAAACACAGAAATTGCATCGGAATTGAATATTGTCGGCATAATGCTGACTTACGTCCAGGGGGAGTAATGCTTCAAACAGTCTGTATACGTGCCGTTACTGAGAGGCCAGTATTAGATTGCGACGCACCAATGGGTGATTACTGTAACCCTAGCAGCTTCATATTGACGATGAAACACAGACATTGCATCGGGATTGAATATAGTAGGCACAATGCCGACTTACGTCCAGGGGGAGTAATGCTTCAAACAGTCTGTATGCGTGCCGTTACCGAGAGGCCAGTATTAGATTGCGATGCACCACTGAGTGTTTATTGTAACCCTTGGAGCTTCATATTGACGATGAAACACAGCAATTGCATCGGGATTGAATATAGTAGGCACAATGCCGACTTACGTCCAGGGGGAGTAATGCTTCAAACAGTCTGTATATGTGCCGTTACTGAGAGGCCAGTAATAGTTTGCGACGCACCACTGGGTGTTTACTGTAACCCATGGAGCTTCATATTGACGATGAAACACAGAAATAGCATCGGGATTGAATATAGTAGGCACAATGCCGACTTACGTCCTGGGAGAGTAATTCTTCAGACAGTCCGTATATGTGCCGTTACTGAGAGGCCAGTATTAGATTGCAACGCACCACTGCATGTTTACTGTAACCCTCGAAGCTTCATATTGACGATGAAACACACAAATTGCATCGGGATAGAATATAGTAGGCACAATGCTGACTTACATCCAGGGAGAGTAATGCTTCAAACAGTCTGTATATGTGCCGTTACTGAGAGGCCAGTATTAGATTGCGACGCACCACTGGGTGTTTACTGTAATCCTTTCAGCTTCATATTGACGAAAAAACACAGAAATTGCATCATGATTGAATATAGTAGTCACAATGCCGACTTACGTCCAGACGGAGTAATGCTTCAAACAGTCTGTATATGTGCCATTACTGAGAGGCCAGTATTAGATTGCGACGCACCACTGGGTGTTTACTGTAACCCATGGAGCTTCATATTGACGATGAAAACCAGAAATTGCATCGGGATTGAATATAGTAGGCACAATGCCGACTTACGTCCAGGGGGAGTAATGCTTCAAACAGTCTGTATATGTGCCGTCACTGAGAGGCCAGTGTCAGATTGCGACGCACCACTCATTGTTTACTGTAACCCTTGAAGCTTCATATTGGCGATGAAACACAGAAATTGCATCGGGATTTAATATAGTAGGCACAATGCCGACTTACGTCCAGGGGGAGTAATAGTTCAAACAGTCTGTATACGTGCCGTTACTGAGAGGCCAGTATTAGATTGCGACGCACCACTGGGTGTTTACTGTAACCCTTGGAGCTTCATATTGACGATGAAACACAGAAATTGCATCGGGATTGAATATAGTAGGCTCAATGCCGACTTCCGTTCACGGGGAGCAATGCTTCAAACAGTCTGTATATGTGCCGTTACTGAGAAACCGGTATTAGATTGCGACGCACCACTGGGTGATTACTGTAACCCTTGGAGCTTGATATTGACGATGAAACACAGAATATACATCGGGATTGAATATAGTAGGCACAATGCCGACTTACGTCCAGGGGGAGTAATGCTTCAAACAGTCTGTATACGTGCCGGCACTGGGAGGCTAGTATTAGATTGCGACGCACCAGTGGATGTTTGCTGTAACCCTTGGAGCTTCATATTGACGTTGAAACACAGAAATTGCATCGGAATTGAATATTGTCGGCATAATGCTGACTTACGTCCAGGGGGAGTAATGCTTCAAACAGTCTGTATACGTGCCGTTACTGAGAGGCCAGTATTAGATTGCGACGCACCAATGGGTGATTACTGTAACCCTAGCAGCTTCATATTGACGATGAAACACAGACATTGCATCGGGATTGAATATAGTAGGCACAATGCCGACTTACGTCCAGGGGGAGTAATGCTTCAAACAGTCTGTATGCGTGCCGTTACCGAGAGGCCAGTATTAGATTGCGATGCACCACTGAGTGTTTATTGTAACCCTTGGAGCTTCATATTGACGATGAAACACAGCAATTGCATCGGGATTGAATATAGTAGGCACAATGCCGACTTACGTCCAGGGGGAGTAATGCTTCAAACAGTCTGTATATGTGCCGTTACTGAGAGGCCAGTAATAGTTTGCGACGCACCACTGGGTGTTTACTGTAACCCATGGAGCTTCATATTGACGATGAAACACAGAAATAGCATCGGGATTGAATATAGTAGGCACAATGCCGACTTACGTCCTGGGAGAGTAATTCTTCAGACAGTCCGTATATGTGCCGTTACTGAGAGGCCAGTATTAGATTGCAACGCACCACTGCATGTTTACTGTAACCCTCGAAGCTTCATATTGACGATGAAACACACAAATTGCATCGGGATAGAATATAGTAGGCACAATGCTGACTTACATCCAGGGAGAGTAATGCTTCAAACAGTCTGTATATGTGCCGTTACTGAGAGGCCAGTATTAGATTGCGACGCACCACTGGGTGTTTACTGTAATCCTTTCAGCTTCATATTGACGAAAAAACACAGAAATTGCATCATGATTGAATATAGTAGTCACAATGCCGACTTACGTCCAGACGGAGTAATGCTTCAAACAGTCTGTATATGTGCCATTACTGAGAGGCCAGTATTAGATTGCGACGCACCACTGGGTGTTTACTGTAACCCATGGAGCTTCATATTGACGATGAAAACCAGAAATTGCATCGGGATTGAATATAGTAGGCACAATGCCGACTTACGTCCAGGGGGAGTAATGCTTCAAACAGTCTGTATATGTGCCGTCACTGAGAGGCCAGTGTCAGATTGCGACGCACCACTCATTGTTTACTGTAACCCTTGAAGCTTCATATTGGCGATGAAACACAGAAATTGCATCGGGATTGAATATAGTAGGCACAATGCCGACTTACGTCCAGGGGGAGTGTTACTTCAAACTGTCTGTATATGTGATGTTACTGAGAGGCCAGTATTAGATTGCGACGCACCACTTGGTGTTTACTGTAACCCCTGGAGCTTCATATTGACGATGAAACCCAATAATTGCATCGGGATTGAATATAGTAGGCACAATGCCGACTTACGTCCAGGGGGTGTAATGCTTCAAACAGTCTGTATACGTGCCGTAACTGAGAGGCCAGTATTAGATTGCGACGCACCACTGGGTGTTTACTGTAACCCTTGGAGCTTCATATTGACGATGAAACACAGAAATTGCATCGGGATTGAATATGTTCGGCATAATGCTGACTTACGTCCAGGGGGAGTAATGCTTCAAACACTCTGTATATGTGATGTTCCTGAGAGGCCAGTATTAGATTGCGACGCACCACTTGGTGTTTACTGTAACCCCTGGAGCTTCATATTGACGATGAAACCCAAAAATTGCATCGGGATTGAATATAGTAGGCACAATGCCGACTTACGTCCAGGAGGAGCAATGCTTGAAACAGTCTGTATACGTGCCGTTACTGAGAGGCCAGTATTAGATTGCGACGAACCACTGGACGTTTACTGTAACCCTTAGAGCTTCATACTGAGGATGAAACACAGAAATTGCATCGGGATTGAATATAGTAGGCACAATGCCGACTTACGTCCAGGGGGATTAATGCTTCAAACAGTCTGTATGCGTGCCGTTACTGAGAGGCCAGTATTAGATTGCGACGCAGCAATGGGTGTTTACTGTAACCCTTGGAGCTTCATATTAACGATGAAACACAGAAATTGCATCGGGATTGAATATAGTAGGCACAATGCCGACTTACGTCCAGGGGGAGTAATGCTTCAAACAGTCTGTATATGTGCCGCTACTGAGAGGCCAGTATTAGTTTGCGACGCACCACTGGGTGTTTACGGTAACCCTTGGAGCTTCATATTGACCATGAAACACTTAAATAGCATCGGGATTGAATACAGTCCGTACAATGCCGACTTACGTCCAGGGAGAGTAATTCTTCAGACAGTCGGTATATGTGCCGTTACTGAGAGGCCAGTATTAGATTGCAACGCACCACTGCATGTTTACTGTAACCCTCGGAGCTTCATATTGTCGATGAAACACAGAAATTGCATCGGGAATGAATATAGTAGGCACAATGCTGACTTACATCCAGGGAGAGTAATGCTTCAAACAGTCTGTATATGTGCCGTAACTGAGAGGCCAGTATTAGATTGCGACGCACCACTGGGTGTTTACTGTAATCCTTTCAGCTTCATATTGACGATGAAACACAGAAATTGCATCAGGATTGAATATAGTAGTCACAATGCCGACTTACGTCCAGACGGAGTAATGCTTCAAACAGTCTGTATATGTGCCATTACTGAGAGGCCAGTATTAGATTGCGACGCACCACTGGGTGTTTACTGTAACCCATGGAGCTTCATATTGACGATGAAACACAGATATTGCATCGGGATTGAATATAGTAGGCACAATGCCGACTTACGTCCAACGGGAGTAATGCCTCAAACAGTCTGTATATGTGCCGTCACTGAGAGGCCAGTGTCAGATTGCGACGCACCACTGATTGTTTACTGTAACCCTTGGAGCTTCATATTGTCGATGAAACGCAGAAATTGCATCGGGATTGAATATAGTAGGCACAATGCCGACTTACGTCCAGGGGGAGTAATGCTTCAAACAGTCTGTATACGTGCCGTTACTGAGAGGCCAGTATTAGATTGCGACGCACAACTGGGTGTTTACTGTAATCCTTGGAGCCTCATATTGACGATGAAACACAGAAATTGCATCGGGATTGAATATAGTAGACACAATCCTGACTTACGTCCAGGGGGAGTGTTACTTCAAACTGTCTGTATATGTGATGTTACTGAGAGGCCAGTATTAGATTGCGACGCACCACTTGGTGTTTACTGTAACCCCTGGAGCTTCATATTGACGATGAAACCCAAAAATTGCATCGGGATTTAATATAGTAGGCACAATGCCGACTTACGTCCAGGGGGAGTAATACTTCAAACAGTCTGTATACGTGCCGTTACTGAGAGGCCAGTATTAGATTCCGACGCATCACTGGGTGTTTACTGTAACCCTTGGAGCTTCATATTGACGATGAAACACAGGTATTGCATCGGGATTGAATATATTCGGCATAATGCTGACTTACGTCCAGGGGGAGTAATGCTTCAAACACTCTGTATATGTGATGTTACTGAGAGGCCAGTATTAGATTGCGACGCACCACTTGGTGTTTACTGTAACCCCTGGAGCTTCATATTGACGATGAAACCCAAAAATTGCATCGGGATTGAATATAGTAGGCACAATGCCGACTTACGTCCAGGGAGAGTAATGCTTCAAACAGTCTGTATATGTGCCGTTACTGAGAGGCCAGTATTAGATTGCGACGCACCACTGGGTGTTTACTGTAACCCTTGGAGCTTCATATTGACGATGAAACACAGAAATTGCATCGGGATTGAATATAGTAGGCACAATGCCGACTTACGTCCAGAGGGAGTAATGCTTCAAACAGTCTGTATACATGCCGTTACTGACAGGCCAGTATTAGATTACGACGCACCAGTGGATGTTTACTTTAACCCTTGGAACTTCATATTGACGATGAAACACAGAAATTGCATCGGGATTGAATATAGTAGGCACAATGCCGACTTACGTCCAGGGGGAGTAATCCTTCAAACAGTCTGTATATGTGCCATTACTGAGAGGCCAGTATTAGATTGCGATGCACCACTGGGTGTTTACTGTAACCCTTGGAGCTTCATAATGACGATGAAACACAGAAATTGCATCGGGATTGAATATAGTAGGCACAATGCTGACTTACATCCAGGGATAGTAATGCTTCAAACAGTCTGTATATGTGCCGTTACTGAGAGGCCAGTATTAGATTGCGACTCACCATTGGGTGTTTACTGTAACCCTTGGAGCTTCATATTGACGATGAAAAACAGAAATTGCATCAGGATTGAATATAGTCGGAATAATGCTGACTTACGTCCAGGGGGAGTAATGCTTCAAACAGTCTGTATACGTGCCGTTACTGAGAGGCCAGTATTAGATAGCGACGCACCACTGGGTGTTTACTGTAACCCTTGGAGCTTCATATTGACGATGAAACACAGAAATTGCATTGGGATTGAATATAGTAGGCGCAATGCCGACTTACGTCCAGGGGGAGTAATGCTTCAAACAGTCTGTATATGTGCCGTTACTGAGAAACCGGTATTAGATTGCGACGCACCACTGGGTGATTACTGTAACCCTTGGAGCTTGATATTGACGATGAAACACAGAATATACATCGGGATTGAATATAGTAGGCACAATGCCGACTTACGTCCATGGGGAGTAATGCTTCAAACAGTCTGTATATGTGCCGTCACTGGGAGGCTAGTATTAGATTGCGACGCACCAGTGGATGTTTGCTGTAATCCTTGGAGCTTCATATTGACGATGAAACACAGAAATTGCATCGGGATTGAATATTGTCGGCATAATGCTGACTTACGTACAGGGGGAGTAATGCTTCAAACAGTCTGTATACGTGCCGTTACTGAGAGGCCAGTATTAGATTGCGACGCACCAATGGGTGATTACTGTAACCCTAGCAGCTTCATATTGACGATGAAACACAGAAATTGCATCGGGATTGAATATAGTAGGCACAATACCAACTTACGTCCAGGGGGAGAAATGCTTCAAACAGTCTGTATATGTGCCGTTACTGAGAGGCCACTATTAGATTGCGACGAACCACTGGAAGTTTACTGGAACCCTTAGAGCTTCATATTGAGGATGAAACACAGAAATTGCATCGGGATTGAATATAGTAGGCACAATGCCGACTTACGTCCAGGGGGAGTAATGCTTCAAACAGTCTGCATGCGTGCCGTTACTGAGAGGCCAGTATTAGATTGCGACGCACCACTGGATGTTTACTGTAACCCTTGGAGCTTCATATTGACGATGAAACACAGAAATTGCATCGGGATTGAATATAGTAGGCACAATGCTGACTTACATCCAGGGAGAGTAATGCTTCAAACAGTCTGTATATGTGCCGTTACTGAGAGGCCAGTATTAGATTGCGACGCACCACTGGGTGTTTACTGTAACCCTTGGAGTTTCATATTGACGATGAAACACAGAAATTGCATCAGGATTGAATATAGTAGTCACAATGCCGACTTACGTCCAGGCGGAGTAATGCTTCAAACAGTCTGTATATGTGCCGTTACTGAGAGGAAAGTATTAGATTGCGACGCACCACTTGGAGTTTACTGTAACCCCTGGACCTTCATATTGACGATGAAACTCAAAAATTGCATCGGGATTGAATATAGGATGCAAAATGCCGACTTACGTCCAGGGGGAGTAATGCTTCAAACAGTCTGTATATGTGCCGTTACTGAGAGGCCAGTATTAGATTGCGACGCTCAACTGGGTGTTTACTGTAACCCTTGCAGCTTCATGTTGACGATGAAACACAGAAATTGCATCGGGATTGAATATAGTATGCACAATGCCGACTTACGTCCAGGGGGAGTAATTCTTCAAACAGTCTGTATACGTGCCGTACCTGAGAGGCCAGTATTAGATTACGACGCACCAGTCGATGTTTACTGTAACCCTTGGAGCTTCATATTGACGATGAAACACAGAAATTGCATCGGGATTGAATGTAGTAGGCACAACGCCGACTTACGTCCAGGGGGAGTAATGCTTCAAGCAGTATGTATATGTGCCGTTACTGAGAGGCCATTATTAGATTGCGACGCACCACTGAGTGTTTACTGTAACCCTTGGAGCTTCATATTGACGATAAAAAAACAGAAATTGCATCGGGATTGAATATATTCGGCATAATGCTGACTTACGTCCTGGGGGAGTAATGCTTCAAACACTCTGTATATGTGATGTTACTGAGAGGCCAGTATTACATTGCGACGCACCACCTCGTGTTTACTGTAACCTTTGGAGCTTCATATTGACGATGAAACCCAAAAATTGCATCGGGATTGAATATAGTAGGCACAATGCCGACTTACGTCCAAGGGGAGTAATGCTTCAACCATTCTGTATACGTGCCGTCACTGAGAGGCCAGTATTAGATTGCGACGCACTCGTGGATGTTTATTGCACCCTTGGTGCTTCATATTGACGATGAAACACAGAAATTAAATCGGGATTCAATATAGTAGGCACAATGTCGACTTACGTCCAGGGGGAATAATGCTTCTAACAGTCTGTATACATGCCGTTACTGACAGACCAGTATTAGATTACGACGCACCAGTGGATGTTTACTGTAACCCTTGGAGATTCATATTGACGATGAAACACAGAAATTGCATCGGGATTGAATATAGTAGGCACAATGCCGGCTTACGTCCAGGGGGAGTAATGCTTCAAACAGTCTGTATATGTGCCGTTACTGAGAGGCCAGCATTATGATGCGACGCACCACTGGGTGATTACTGTAACCCTTGGAGCTTCATATTGACGATGAAACACAGAAATTGCATCGGGATTCAATATAGTAGGCACAATGCCGACTTACGTCCAGGGGGAGTAATCCTTCAAACTGTCTGTATATGTGCCATTTCTGAGAGGCCAGTATTAGATTGCGACGCATCACTGAGTGTTTACTGTAAGCCTTGAAGCTTCATATTGACGACGAAACACAGATATTGCATCAGGATTGAATATAGTCGTCATAATGCTGACTTACGTCCAGGGGGAATAATGCTTCAAAAAGTCTGTATATGTGACGTTACTGAGAGGCCAGTATTAGATTGCGACGCACCACTGGGTGTTTACTGTAACCTTTGGAGTTTCATATTGACGATGAAACACAGAAATTGCATCGGGATTGAATATAGTAGGCACAATGCCGACTTACGTCCAGGGGGAGTAATGCTTCAAACAGTCTGTATTTGTGCCGTTACTGAGAGGCCAGTATCAGATTGCGACGCACAACTGGGTGTTTACTGTAACCCTTGGAGCTTCATATTGACGATGAAACACAAAAATTGCATCGGGATTGAATATAGTAGGCACAATGCCGATTTACGTCCAGGGGGGTAATGCTTCAACCATTCTGTATACGTGCCATCACTGAGAGGCCAGTATTAGATTGCGACGCATCACTGAGTGTTTACTGTATGCCTTGAAGCTTCATATTGACGACGAAACACAGAAATTGCATCAGGATTGAATATAGTCGTCATAATGCTGACTTAAGTCCAGGGGGAGTAATGCTTCAAAGAGTCTGGTTATGTGACGTTACTGAGAGGCCAGTATTAGATTGCGACGCACCAATGGGTGATTACTGTAACCCTTGGAGCTTCATATTGACGATGAAACACAGAAATTGCATCGGCATTGAATATAGTAGGCACAATGCCAGGGGGAGTAATGCTTCAACCATTCTGTATACGTGCCGTCACTGAGAGGCCAGTATTAGATTGCGACGCACCCGTGGATGTTTATTGCACCTTTGGTGCTTCATATTGACGATGAAACACAGAAATTGAATCGGGATTGAATATAGTAGGCACAATGCCGACTTACGTCCAGGGGGAGTAATGCTTCAAACAGTCTGTATACATGCCGTTACTGACAGACCACTATTAGATTACGACGCACCAGTGGATGTTTACTGTAACCCTTGGAGATTCATATTGACGATGAAACACAGAAATTTCATCGGGATTGAATATAGTAGGCACAATGCCGACTTACGTCCAGGGGGAGTAATGCTTCAAACAGTCTGTATATGTGCCGTTACTGAGAGGCCACCATTAGGTTGCGACGCACCACTGGGTGATTATTGTAACCCTTGGAGCTTCATATTGACGATGAAACACAGAAATTGCATTGGGATTGAATATAGTAGGCACAATGCCGACTTACGTCCAGGGGGAGTAATCCTACAAACAGTCTGTATATGTGCCATTACTGAGAGGCCAGTATTAGATTGCAACGCATCACTGAGTGTTTACTGTAAGCCTTGAAACTTCATATTGACGACGAAACACAGAAATTGCATCAGGATTGAATATAGTCGTCATAATGCTGACTTACGTCCAGGGGGAGTAATGCTTCAAAAAGTCTGTATATGTGACGTTACTGAGAGGCCAGTATTAGATTGCGACGCACCACTGAGTGTTTACTGTAACCCTTGGCGCTTGATATTGACGATGAAACACAGAAATTGCATCGGGATTGAATATAGTAGGCACAATGCCGACTTACGTCCAGGGGGAGTAATCCTTCAAACTCTCTGTATACGTGCCGTCACTGGGAGGCCAGTATTAGATTGCGACGCACCAGTGGATGTTTACTGTAACTCTTGGAGCTTCATATTGACGATGAAACACAGGAATTGCATCAGGATTGAATATAGTCGGCATAATGCTGACTTACGTCCAGGGGGAGTAATGCTTCAATTAGTCTGTATATGTGCCGTTACTGAGAGGCCAGTATTAGATTGCAACGCACCACTGGGTGTTTACTGTAACCCTTGGAGCTTCATATTGACGATGAAACACAGAAATTGCATCCGGATTGAATACAGTAGGAAAAATGCCGTCTTACGTCCAGGGGAAGTAATGCTTCAAACAGTCCGTATATGTGCCGTTACTGAGAGGCCAGTAGTAGATTGTGACGCACCACTGGGTGTTTTCGGTAACACTTGGAACTTCATATTGACGATGAAACACAGAAAAATTGCGTCGGGATTGAATATAGTAGGCACAATGCCGACTTACGTCCAGAGGGAGTAATGCTTCAAACAGTCTGTATACGTGCAGTTACTGAGACGCCAGTATTAGATTGCGACGCACCAATGGGTGTTTACTGTAACCCTTGGAGCTTCATATTGACGATGAAACACAGAAATTGCACCGGGATTGAATATAGTAGGCACAATCCTGACTTACGTCCATTGTGAGTGTTACTTCAAACAGTCTGTATATGTGTCGTTACTGAGAGGCCAGTAGTAGATTGCGACGCACCACTGGGTCTTTACTATAACCCTTGGAGCCTCATACTGACGATGAAACACAGATATTCCATCGGGATTGAATATATTCGGGATTATTCTGACTTACGTCCAGGGGGAGTAATGCTTCAAACAGTCGGTATTAGATTGCGACGCACCACTGGGTGTTTGCTGGAACCCTTGGAGCTTCATATTGACGATGAAACACAAAAATTGCATCGGGATTGTATATAGTAGGCACAATGCCGACTAACATCCAGGGGCAAAAATGCTTAAAACAGTCTGTATATGTGCACTTACTGAGAAGCCAGTATTAGATTGCGTTGCACCACTGGGTGTTTACTGTAACCCTTGGAGCTTCATATTGACGATGAAACACAGAAATTGCATCGGTATTGAATATAGTAGGCACAATGCTGACTTACGTCCAGGGGGAGTAATGTTTCAAAGAGTCCGTATATGTGCCGTTACTGAGAGGCCAGTATTAGATTGCGATGCACCACTGGGTGTTTACGGTAACCCTTGGAGCATCATATTGACGATGAAACACAGAAATTCCATCGGGATTGAATATAGTGGGCACAATGCCGACTTACGTCCTGGGGGAGCAATGCTTCAAACAGTCTGTATATGTGCCGTTACTGAGAGGCCAGTATTAGATTGCGACGCACCAATGGATGTTTACTGTAACCATTGTAGCTTTATATTGACGATGAAACACAAAAATTGCATCGGGATTAAATATAGTAGGCACAATACCGACTTACGTCCAGGGGGAGTAATGCTTCAAAAATCTGTATACGTGCCGTTACTGAGAGGCCAGTATTAGATTGCGGCGCACCACTGTGTGTTTACTATAACCCTTGGAGTTTCATATTGACGATGAAACACAGAAATTGCATCGGGATTGAATATAGTCGGCATAATGCTGACTTACGTACAGGCGAAGTAATGCTTCAAACAGTCTCTATACGTGCCGTTACTGAGAGGCCAGTATTAGATAGCTACGCACCACTGGGTGTTTACTGTAACCCTTGGAGCTTCATATTGACGATGAAACACAGACATTGCATCGGGATTGAATATAGTAGGCACAATGCTGACTTACGTCCAGGGGGAGTAATGCTTCAAAGGGTCTGTATATGTGCCGTCACTGACAGGCCAGTGTTAGATTGCGACGCACCACTGGGTGTTTACTGTAACCCTTGGAGCTTCATATTGGCGATGAAACACAGAAATTGCATCGGGATTGAATATAGTAGGCACAATGCCGACTTACATCCAGGGAGAGTAATGCTTCAAACAGTCTGTATATGTGCCGTTACTGAGAGGCCAGTATTAGATTGCGACGCACCACTGGGTGTTTACTGTAACCCTTCGAGCTTCATATTGACGATGAAACACAGAAATTGAATCAGCATTGAATATAGTAGTCACAATGCCGACTTACGTCCAGGCGGAGTAATGCTTCAAACAGTCTGTATATGTGCCATTACTGAGAGGCCAGTATTAGATTGCGACGCACCACTGGGTGTTTACTGTAACCCATGGAGCTTCATATTGACGATGAAACACAGAAATTGCATCGGGATTGAATATAGTAGGCACAATGCTGACTTACGTCCAGGGGGAGTAATGCTTCAAAGGGTCTGTATATGTGCCGTCACTGACAGGCCAGTGTTAGATTGCGACGCACCACTGGGTGTTTACTGTAACCCTTGGAGCTTCATATTGGCGATGAAACACAGAAATTGCATCGGGATTGAATATAGTAGGCACAATGCCGACTTACGTCCAGGGGGAGTAATGCTTCAAACAGTCTGTATATGTGCCGTTCCTGAGAGGCCACCATTAGGTTGCGACGCGCCACTGGGTGATTACTGTAACCCTTGGAGCTTCATTATGACGATGAAACACAGAAATTGCATCGGGATTGAATATAGTAGGCACAATGCCGACTTACGTCCAGGGGGAGTAATCCTTCAAACAGTCTGTATATGTGCCATTACTGAGAGGCCAGTATTAGATTGCGACGCATCACTGAGTGTTTACTGTATGCCTTGAAGCTTCATATTGACGACGAAACACAGAAATTGCATCAGGATTGAATATAGTCGTCATAATGCTGACTTACGTCCAGGGGGAGTAATGCTTCAAAAAGTCTGTATATGTGACGTTACTGAGAGGCCAGTATTAGATTGCGACGCACCACTGAGTGTTTACAGTAACCCTTGGCGCTTGTTATTGATGATGAAACATAGAAATTGCATCGGGATTGAATATAGTAGGCACAATGCCGACTTACGTCCAGGGGGAGTAATCCTTCAAACTGTCTGTATACGTTCCGTCACCGGGAGGCCAGTATTAGATTGCGACGCACCAGTGGATGTTTACTGTAACCCTTGGAGCTTCATATTGACGATGAAACACAGAAATTGCATCGGGATTGAATATAGTAGGCACAATGCCGACTTACGTCCAGGGGGAGTAATCCTTCAAACAGTCTGTATATGTGCCATTACTGAGAGGCCAGTATTAGATTGCGACGCATCACTGAGTGTTTACTGTATGCCTTGAAGCTTCATATTGACGACGAAACACAGAAATTGCATCAGGATTGAATATAGTCGTCATAATGCTGACTTAAGTCCAGGGGGAGTAATGCTTCAAAGAGTCTGATTATGTGACGTTACTGAGAGGCCAGTATTAGATTGCGACGCACCAATGGGTGATTACTGTAACCCTTGGAGCTTCATATTGACGATGAAACACAGAAATTGCATCGGCATTGAATATAGTAGGCACAATGCCAGGGGGAGTAATCCTTCAACCATTCTGTATACGTGCCGTCACTGAGAGGCCAGTATTAGATTGCGACGCACCCGTGGATGTTTATTGCACCCTTGGTGCTTCATATTGACGATGAAACACAGAAATTGAATCGGGATTGAATATAGTAGGCACAATGCCGACTTACGTCCAGGGGGAGTAATGCTTCAAACAGTCTGTATACATGCCGTTACTGACAGACCACTATTAGATTACGACGCACCAGTGGATGTTTACTGTAACCCTTGGAGATTCATATTGACGATGAAACACAGAAATTTCATCGGGATTGAATATAGTAGGCACAATGCCGACTTACGTCCAGGGGGAGTAATGCTTCAAACAGTCTGTATATGTGCCGTTACTGAGAGGCCACCATTAGGTTGCGACGCACCACTGGGTGATTATTGTAACCCTTGGGGCTTCATATTGACGATGAAACACAGAAATTGCATTGGGATTGAATATAGTAGGCACAATGCCGACTTACGTCCAGGGGGAGTAATCCTACAAACAGTCTGTATATGTGCCATTACTGAGAGGCCAGTATTAGATTGCAACGCATCACTGAGTGTTTACTGTAAGCCTTGAAGCTTCATATTGACGACGAAACACAGAAATTGCATCAGGATTGAATATAGTCGTCATAATGCTGACTTACGTCCAGGGGGAGTAATGCTTCAAAAAGTCTGTATATGTGACGTTACTGAGAGGCCAGTATTAGATTGCGACGCACCACTGAGTGTTTACTGTAACCCTTGGCGCTTGATATTGACGATGAAACACAGAAATTGCATCGGGATTGAATATAGTAGGCACAATGCCGACTTACGTCCAGGGGGAGTAATCCTTCAAACTCTCTGTATACGTGCCGTCACTGGGAGGCCAGTATTAGATTGCGACGCACCAGTGGATGTTTACTGTAACTCTTGGAGCTTCATATTGACGATGAAACACAGGAATTGCATCAGGATTGAATATAGTCGGCATAATGCTGACTTACGTCCAGGGGGAGTAATGCTTCAATTAGTCTGTATATGTGCCGTTACTGAGAGGCCAGTATTAGATTGCAACGCACCACTGGGTGTTTACTGTAACCCTTGGAGCTTCATATTGACGATGAAACACAGAATTTGCATCGGGATTGAATATAGTAGGCACAATGCCGACATACGTCCAGGGGGAGTAATGCTTCAAACAGTCTGTATATGTGCCGTTACTGAGAGGCCAGTATTAGATTGCGACGCACCACTGGGTGTTTACTGTAACCCTTGGAGGTTCACATTGACGATGAAACACAGAAATTGCATCCGGATTGAATACAGTAGGAAAAATGCCGACTTACGTCCAGGGGAAGTAATGCTTCAAACAGTCCGTATATGTGCCGTTACTGAGAGGCCAGTAGTAGATTGTGACGCACCACTGGGTGTTTTCGGTAACACTTGGAACTTCATATTGACGATGAAACACAGAAAAATTGCGTCGGGATTGAATATAGTAGGCACAATGCCGACTTACGTCCAGGGGGAGTAATGCTTCAAACAGTCTGTATACGTGCAGTTACTGAGACGCCAGTATTAGATTGCGACGCACCAATGGGTGTTTACTGTAACCCTTGGAGCTTCATATTGACGATGAAACACAGAAATTGCACCGGGATTGAATATAGTAGGCACAATCCTGACTTACGTCCATTGTGAGTGTTACTTCAAACAGTCTGTATATGTGTCGTTACTGAGAGGCCAGTAGTAGATTGCGACGCACCACTGGGTCTTTACTATAACCCTTGGAGCCTCATACTGACGATGAAACACAGATATTCCATCGGGATTGAATATATTCGGGATTATTCTGACTTACGTCCAGGGGGAGTAATGCTTCAAACAGTCGGTATTAGATTGCGACGCACCACTGGGTGTTTGCTGGAACCCTTGGAGCTTCATATTGACGATGAAACACAAAAATTGCATCGGGATTGTATATAGTAGGCACAATGCCGACTAACATCCAGGGGCAAAAATGCTTAAAACAGTCTGTATATGTGCACTTACTGAGAAGCCAGTATTAGATTGCGTTGCACCACTGGGTGTTTACTGTAACCCTTGGAGCTTCATATTGACGATGAAACACAGAAATTGCATCGGTATTGAATATAGTAGGCACAATGCTGACTTACGTCCAGGGGGAGTAATGTTTCAAAGAGTCCGTATATGTGCCGTTACTGAGAGGCCAGTATTAGATTGCGATGCACCACTGGGTGTTTACGGTAACCCTTGGAGCATCATATTGACGATGAAACACAGAAATTCCATCGGGATTGAATATAGTGGGCACAATGCCGACTTACGTCCTGGGGGAGCAATGCTTCAAACAGTCTGTATATGTGCCGTTACTGAGAGGCCAGTATTAGATTGCGACGCACCAATGGATGTTTACTGTAACCATTGTAGCTTTATATTGACGATGAAACACAAAAATTGCATCGGGATTAAATATAGTAGGCACAATACCGACTTACGTCCAGGGGGAGTAATGCTTCAAAAATCTGTATACGTGCCGTTACTGAGAGGCCAGTATTAGATTGCGGCGCACCACTGTGTGTTTACTATAACCCTTGGAGTTTCATATTGACGATGAAACACAGAAATTGCATCGGGATTGAATATAGTCGGCATAATGCTGACTTACGTACAGGCGAAGTAATGCTTCAAACAGTCTCTATACGTGCCGTTACTGAGAGGCCAGTATTAGATAGCTACGCACCACTGGGTGTTTACTGTAACCCTTGGAGCTTCATATTGACGATGAAACACAGACATTGCATCGGGATTGAATATAGTAGGCACAATGCTGACTTACGTCCAGGGGGAGTAATGCTTCAAAGGGTCTGTATATGTGCCGTCACTGACAGGCCAGTGTTAGATTGCGACGCACCACTGGGTGTTTACTGTAACCCTTGGAGCTTCATATTGGCGATGAAACACAGAAATTGCATCGGGATTGAATATAGTAGGCACAATGCCGACTTACATCCAGGGAGAGTAATGCTTCAAACAGTCTGTATATGTGCCGTTACTGAGAGGCCAGTATTAGATTGCGACGCACCACTGGGTGTTTACTGTAACCCTTCGAGCTTCATATTGACGATGAAACACAGAAATTGAATCAGCATTGAATATAGTAGTCACAATGCCGACTTACGTCCAGGCGGAGTAATGATTCAAACAGTCTGTATATGTGCCATTACTGAGAGGCCAGTATTAGATTGCGACGCACCACTGGGTGTTTACTGTAACCCATGGAGCTTCATATTGACGATGAAACACAGAAATTGCATCGGGATTGAATATAGTAGGCACAATGCTGACTTACGTCCAGGGGGAGTAATGCTTCAAAGGGTCTGTATATGTGCCGTCACTGACAGGCCAGTGTTAGATTGCGACGCACCACTGGGTGTTTACTGTAACCCTTGGAGCTTCATATTGGCGATGAAACACAGAAATTGCATCGGGATTGAATATAGTAGGCACAATGCCGACTTACGTCCAGGGGGAGTAATGCTTCAAACAGTCTGTATATGTGCCGTTCCTGAGAGGCCACCATTAGGTTGCGACGCGCCACTGGGTGATTACTGTAACCCTTGGAGCTTCATTATGACGATGAAACACAGAAATTGCATCGGGATTGAATATAGTAGGCACAATGCCGACTTACGTCCAGGGGGAGTAATCCTTCAAACAGTCTGTATATGTGCCATTACTGAGAGGCCAGTATTAGATTGCGACGCATCACTGAGTGTTTACTGTATGCCTTGAAGCTTCATATTGACGACGAAACACAGAAATTGCATCAGGATTGAATATAGTCGTCATAATGCTGACTTACGTCCAGGGGGAGTAATGCTTCAAAAAGTCTGTATATGTGACGTTACTGAGAGGCCAGTATTAGATTGCGACGCACCACTGAGTGTTTACAGTAACCCTTGGCGCTTGTTATTGATGATGAAACATAGAAATTGCATCGGGATTGAATATAGTAGCACAATGCCGACTTACGTCCAGGGGGAGTAATCCTTCAAACTGTCTGTATACGTTCCGTCACCGGGAGGCCAGTATTAGATTGCGACGCACCAGTGGATGTTTACTGTAACCCTTGGAGCTTCATATTGACGATGAAACACAGAAATTGCATCGGGATTGAATATAGTAGGCACAATGCCGACTTACGTCCAGGGGGAGTAATGCTTCAAACAGTCTCTATACGTGCCGTTCCTGAGAGGCCAGTATTAGATTACGACGCACCAGTCGATGTTTACTGTAACCCTTGGAGCTTCATATTGACGATGAAACACAGAAATTGCATCGGGATTGAATGTAGTAGGCACAACGCCAACTTACGTCCAGGGGGAGTAATGCTTCAAGCAGTATGTATATGTGCCGTTACTGAGAGGCCATTATTAGATTGCGACGCACCACTGAATGTTTACTTCAACCCTTGGAGCTTCATATTGACGATGAAACACAGGAATTGCATCAGGATTGAATATAGTCGGCATAATGCCGACTTACGTACAGGCGGAGTAATGCTTCAAACAGTCTGTATACGTGCCGTTAGTGAGAGGCCAGTATTAGATAGCGACGCACCACTGGGTGTTTACTGTAACCCTTGGAGCTTCATATTGACGATGAAACACAGAAATTGCATCGGGATTGAATATAGTAGGCACAATGCTGACTTACGTCCAGGGGGAGTAATGCTTCAAAGGGTCTGTATATGTGCCGTCACTGACAGGCCAGTGTTAGATTGCGACGCACCACTGGGTGTTTACTGTAACCCTTGGAGCTTCATATTGGCGATGAAACACAGAAATTGCATCGGGATTGAATATAGTAGGCACAATGCCGACTTACATCCAGGGAGAGTAATGCTTCAAACAGTCTGTATATGTGCCGTTACTGAGAGGCCAGTATTAGATTGCGACGCACCACTGGGTGTTTACTGTAACCCTTCGAGCTTCATATTGACGATGAAACACAGAAATTGAATCAGCATTGAATATAGTAGTCACAATGCCGACTTACGTCCAGGCGGAGTAATGCTTCAAACAGTCTGTATATGTGCCATTACTGAGAGGCCAGTATTAGATTGCGACGCACCACTGGGTGTTTACTGTAACCCATGGAGCTTCATATTGACGATGAAACACAGAAATTGCATCGGGATTGAATATAGTAGGCACAATGCTGACTTACGTCCAGGGGGAGTAATGCTTCAAAGGGTCTGTATATGTGCCGTCACTGACAGGCCAGTGTTAGATTGCGACGCACCACTGGGTGTTTACTGTAACCCTTGGAGCTTCATATTGGCGATGAAACACAGAAATTGCATCGGGATTGAATATAGTAGGCACAATGCCGACTTACGTCCAGGGGGAGTAATGCTTCAAACAGTCTGTATATGTGCCGTTACTGAGAGGCCAGTATTAGATTGCGACGCACCACTGAGTGTTTACTGTAACCCATGGAGGTTCACATTGACGATAAAACACAGAAATTGCATCCGGATTGAATACAGTAGGAAAAAAGGCCGACTTACGTCCAGGGGAAGTAATGCTTCAAACAGTCCGTATATGTGCCGTTACTGAGAGGCCAGTAGTAGATTGCGACGCACCACTGGGTGTTTACGGTAACACTTGGAACTTCATATTGACGATGAAACACAGAAAAATTGCGTCGGGATTGAATATAGTAGGCACAATCCTGACTTACGTCCATTGTGAGTGTTACTTCAAACAGTCTGTATATGTGCCGTTACTGAGAGGCCAGTATTAGATTGCGACGCACCACTGGGTGTTTACTATAACCCTTGGAGCCTCATATTGACGATGAAACACAGAAATTGCATCGGTATTGAATATATTCGGGATTATGCTGACTTACGTCCAGGGGGAGTAATGTTTCAAACAGTCTGTATTAGATTGCGACGCACCACTGGGTGTTTGCTGGAACCCTTGGAGCTTCATATTGACGATGAAACACAAAAATTGCATCGGGATTGAATATAGTAGGCACAATGCCGACTAACATCCAGGGGCAAAAATGCTTCAAACAGTCTGTATATGTGCACTTACTGAGAAGCCAGTATTAGGTTGCGTTGCACCACTGGGTGTTTACTGTAACCCTTGGAGCTTCATATTGACGATGAAACACAGAAATTGCATCGGTATTGAATATAGTAGGCACAATGCTGACTTACGTCCAGGGGGAGTAATGCTTCAAAGAGTCTGTATATGTGCCGTTACTGAGAGGCCACTGTTAGATTGCGACGCACCACTGAGTGTTTACTGTAACCCTTGGAGCTTCATATTAACGATGAAACACAGAAATTGCATCGAGATTGAATATATTCGGCATAATGCTGACTTACGTCCAGGGGGAGTAATGCTTCAAACAGTCTGTATATGTGATGTTACAGAGAGGCCAATATTAGATTGCGACGAAACACTTGGTGTTTACTGTAACCCTTGGAGCTTCATATTGACGATGAAACCCAATAATTGCATCGGGATTGAATATAGTAGGCACAATGCTGACTTACGTCCAGGGGGAGTAATGCTTCAAAGAGTCTGTATATGTGCCGTTACTGAGAGGCCAGTATTAGATTGCGACGCTCAACTGGGTGTTTACTGTAACCCTTGGAGCTTCATATTGACGATGAAACACAGACATTGCACCGGGATTGAATATAGTAGGCACAATGCCGACTTACGTCCAGGGGGAGTAATCCTTCAACCATTCTGATTACGTGCCATCACTGAGTGGCCAGTATTAGATTGCGACGCACCCGTGGATGTTTATTGCACCCTTGAAGATTCATATTGACGATGAAACACAGAAATTGCATCAGGATTGAATATAGTCCTCATAATGCTGACTTACGTCCAGGGGGCGTAATGCTTCAAAGAGTCTGTATATAAGACGTTACTGAGAGACCAGTATTAGATTGCCACGCACCACTGGGTGTTTACTGTAACCCTTGGAGCTTCAGATTGACGATGAAACACAGAAATTGCATCGGGATTGAAAACAGTAGGAACAATGCCGACTTACGTCCAGGGGAAGTAATGCTTCAAACACTCCGTATATGTGCCGTTACTGAGAGGCCAGTATTAGATTGCGATGCACCACTGGGTGTTTACGGTAACCCTTGGAGCGTCATATTGACGATGAAACACAGATATTCCATCGGGATTGAATATAGTGGGCACAATGCCGACTTACGTCCTGGGGGAGCAATGCTTCAAACGGTCTGTATATGTGCCGTTACTGAGAGGCCAGTATTAGATTGCGACGCACCAATGGATGTTTACTGTAACCATTGGAGCTTTATATTGACGATGAAACACAAAAATTGCATCGGGATTGAATATAGTAGGCACAATACCGACTTACGTCCAGGGGGAGTAATGCTTCAAACAATCAGTATACGTGCCGTTACTGAGAGGCCAGTATTAGATTGCGGCGCACCACTGTGTGTTTACTATAACCCTTGGAGTTTCATATTGACGATGAAACACAGAAATTGCATCGGGATTGAATATGGTCGGCATAATGCTGACTTACGTACAGGCGGAGTAATGCTTCAAACAGTCTCTATACGTGCCGTTACTGAGAGGCCAGTATTAGATAGCGACGCACCACTGGGTGTTTACTGTAACCCTTGGAGGCTCATATTGACGATGAAACACAGAAATTGCATCGGGATTGAATATAGTAGGCACAATCCTGACTTACGTCCATTGTGAGTGTTACTTCAAACAGTCTGTATATGTGTCGTTACTGAGAGGCCAGTAGTAGATTGCGACGCACCACTGGGTCTTTACTATAACCCTTGGAGCCTCATACTGACGATGAAACACAGATATTCCATCGGGATTGAATATATTCGGGATTATTCTGACTTACGTCCAGGGGGAGTAATGCTTCAAACAGTCTGTATTAGATTGCGACGCACCACTGGGTGTTTGCTGGAACCCTTGGAGCTTCATATTGACGATGAAACACAAAAATTGCATCGGGATTGTATATAGTAGGCACAATGCCGACTAACATCCAGGGGCAAAAATGCTTAAAACAGTCTGTATATGTGCACTTACTGAGAAGCCAGTATTAGATTGCGTTGCACCACTGGGTGTTTACTGTAACCCTTGGAGCTTCATATTGACGATGAAACACAGAAATTGCATCGGTATTGAATATAGTAGGCACAATGCTGACTTACGTCCAGGGGGAGTAATGTTTCAAAGAGTCCGTATATGTGCCGTTACTGAGAGGCCAGTATTAGATTGCGATGCACCACTGGGTGTTTACGGTAACCCTTGGAGCATCATATTGACGATGAAACACAGAAATTCCATCGGGATTGAATATAGTGGGCACAATGCCGACTTACGTCCTGGGGGAGCAATGCTTCAAACAGTCTGTATATGTGCCGTTACTGAGAGGCCAGTATTAGATTGCGACGCACCAATGGATGTTTACTGTAACCATTGTAGCTTTATATTGACGATGAAACACAAAAATTGCATCGGGATTAAATATAGTAGGCACAATACCGACTTACGTCCAGGGGGAGTAATGCTTCAAAAATCTGTATACGTGCCGTTACTGAGAGGCCAGTATTAGATTGCGGCGCACCACTGTGTGTTTACTATAACCCTTGGAGTTTCATATTGACGATGAAACACAGAAATTGCATCGGGATTGAATATAGTCGGCATAATGCTGACTTACGTACAGGCGAAGTAATGCTTCAAACAGTCTCTATACGTGCCGTTACTGAGAGGCCAGTATTAGATAGCTACGCACCACTGGGTGTTTACTGTAACCCTTGGAGCTTCATATTGACGATGAAACACAGACATTGCATCGGGATTGAATATAGTAGGCACAATGCTGACTTACGTCCAGGGGGAGTAATGCTTCAAAGGGTCTGTATATGTGCCGTCACTGACAGGCCAGTGTTAGATTGCGACGCACCACTGGGTGTTTACTGTAACCCTTGGAGCTTCATATTGGCGATGAAACACAGAAATTGCATCGGGATTGAATATAGTAGGCACAATGCCGACTTACATCCAGGGAGAGTAATGCTTCAAACAGTCTGTATATGTGCCGTTACTGAGAGGCCAGTATTAGATTGCGACGCACCACTGGGTGTTTACTGTAACCCTTCGAGCTTCATATTGACGATGAAACACAGAAATTGAATCAGCATTGAATATAGTAGTCACAATGCCGACTTACGTCCAGGCGGAGTAATGCTTCAAACAGTCTGTATATGTGCCATTACTGAGAGGCCAGTATTAGATTGCGACGCACCACTGGGTGTTTACTGTAACCCATGGAGCTTCATATTGACGATGAAACACAGAAATTGCATCGGGATTGAATATAGTAGGCACAATGCTGACTTACGTCCAGGGGGAGTAATGCTTCAAAGGGTCTGTATATGTGCCGTCACTGACAGGCCAGTGTTAGATTGCGACGCACCACTGGGTGTTTACTGTAACCCTTGGAGCTTCATATTGGCGATGAAACACAGAAATTGCATCGGGATTGAATATAGTAGGCACAATGCCGACTTACGTCCAGGGGGAGTAATGCTTCAAACAGTCTGTATATGTGCCGTTCCTGAGAGGCTACCATTAGGTTGCGACGCGCCACTGGGTGATTACTGTAACCCTTGGAGCTTCATTATGACGATGAAACACAGAAATTGCATCGGGATTGAATATAGTAGGCACAATGCCGACTTACGTCCAGGGGGAGTAATCCTTCAAACAGTCTGTATATGTGCCATTACTGAGAGGCCAGTATTAGATTGCGACGCATCACTGAGTGTTTACTGTATGCCTTGAAGCTTCATATTGACGACGAAACACAGAAATTGCATCAGGATTGAATATAGTCGTCATAATGCTGACTTACGTCCAGGGGGAGTAATGCTTCAAAAAGTCTGTATATGTGACGTTACTGAGAGGCCAGTATTAAATTGCGACGCACCACTGAGTGTTTACAGTAACCCTTGGCGCTTGTTATTGATGATGAAACATAGAAATTGCATCGGGATTGAATATAGTAGGCACAATGCCGACTTACGTCCAGGGGGAGTAATCCTTCAAACTGTCTGTATACGTTCCGTCACCGGGAGGCCAGTATTAGATTGCGACGCACCAGTGGATGTTTACTGTAACCCTTGGAGCTTCATATTGACGATGAAACACAGAAATTGCATCGGGATTGAATATAGTAGGCACAATGCCGACTTACGTCCAGGGGGAGTAATGCTTCAAACAGTCTCTATACGTGCCGTTCCTGAGAGGCCAGTATTAGATTACGACGCACCAGTCGATGTTTACTGTAACCCTTGGAGCTTCATATTGACGATGAAACACAGAAATTGCATCGGGATTGAATGTAGTAGGCACAACGCCAACTTACGTCCAGGGGGAGTAATGCTTCAAGCAGTATGTATATGTGCCGTTACTGAGAGGCCATTATTAGATTGCGACGCACCACTGAATGTTTACTTCAACCCTTGGAGCTTCATATTGACGATGAAACACAGGAATTGCATCAGGATTGAATATAGTCGGCATAATGCCGACTTACGTACAGGCGGAGTAATGCTTCAAACAGTCTGTATACGTGCCGTTAGTGAGAGGCCAGTATTAGATAGCGACGCACCACTGGGTGTTTACTGTAACCCTTGGAGCTTCATATTGACGATGAATTACAGAAATTGCATCGGGATTGAATATAGTAGGCACAATGCCGTTTTACGTCCAGGGGGAGTAATGCTTCAATTAGTCTGTATAAGTGCCGATACTGAGAGGCCAGTATTAGATTGCAACGCACCACTGGGTGTTTAATGTAACCCTTGGAGCTTCATATTGACGATGAAACACAGAATTTGCATCGGGATTGAATATAGTAGGCACAACGCCGACATACGTCCAGGGGGAGTAATGCTTCAAACAGTCTGTATATGTGCCGTTACTGAGAGGCCAGTATTAGATTGCGACGCACCACTGAGTGTTTACTGTAACCCTTGGAGGTTCACATTGACGATAAAACACAGAAATTGCATCCGGATTGAATACAGTAGGAAAAATGCCGACTTACGTCCAGGGGAAGTAATGCTTCAAACAGTCCGTATATTTGCCGTTACTGAGAGGCCAGTAGTAGATTGCGACGCACCACTGGGTGTTTACGGTAACACTTGGAACTTCATATTGACGATGAAACACAGAAAAATTGCGTCGGGATTGAATATAGTAGGCACAATCCTGACTTACGTCCATTGTGAGTGTTACTTCAAACAGTCTGTATATGTGCCGTTACTGAGAGGCCAGTATTAGATTGCGACGCACCACTGCGTGTTTACTATAACCCTTGGAGCCTCATATTGACGATGAAACACAGAAATTGCATCGGTATTGAATATATTCGGGATTATGCTGACTTACGTCCAGGGGGACTAATGTTTCAAACAGTCTGTATTAGATTGCGACGCACCACTGGGTGTTTGCTGGAACCCTTGGAGCTTCATATTGACGATGAAACACAAAAATTGCATCGGGATTGAATATAGTAGGCACAATGCCGACTAACATCCAGGGGCAAAAATGCTTCAAACAGTCTGTATATGTGCACTTACTGAGAAGCCAGTATTAGGTTGCGTTGCACCACTGGGTGTTTACTGTAACCCTTGGAGCTTCATATTGACGATGAAACACAGAAATTGCATCGGTATTGAATATAGTAGGCACAATGCTGACTTACGTCCAGGGGGAGTAATGCTTCAAAGATTCTGTATATGTGCCGTTACTGAGAGGCCACTGTTAGATTGCGACGCACCACTGAGTGTTTACTGTAACCCTTGGAGCTTCATATTAACGATGAAACACAGAAATTGCATCGAGATTGAATATATTCGGCATAATGCTGACTTACGTCCAGGGGGAGTAATGCTTCAAACAGTCTGTATATGTGATGTTACAGAGAGGCCAATATTAGATTGCGACGAAACACTTGGTGTTTACTGTAACCCTTGGAGCTTCATATTGACGATGAAACCCAATAATTGCATCGGGATTGAATATAGTAGGCACAATGCTGACTTACGTCCAGGGGGAGTAATGCTTCAAAGAGTCTGTATATGTGCCGTTACTGAGAGGCCAGTATTAGATTGCGACGCTCAACTGGGTGTTTACTGTAACCCTTGGAGCTTCATATTGACGATGAAACACAGACATTGCACCGGGATTGAATATAGTAGGCACAATGCCGACTTACGTCCAGGGGGAGTAATCCTTCAACCATTCTGATTACGTGCCATCACTGAGTGGCCAGTATTAGATTGCGACGCACCCGTGGATGTTTATTGCACCCTTGAAGATTCATATTGACGATGAAACACAGAAATTGCATCAGGATTGAATATTAAAGGCACAATGCCGACTTACATCCAGGGGGAGTAATCCTTCAAACAGTCTGTATATGTGCCATTACTGAGAGGCCAGTATTAGATTCGGACGCATCACTGAGTGTTTACTGTAAGCCTTGAAGCTTCATATTGACGACGAAACACAGAAATTGCATCAGGATTGAATATAGTCCTCATAATGCTGACTTACGTCCAGGGGGCGTAATGCTTCAAAGAGTCTGTATATAAGACGTTACTGAGAGACCAGTATTAGATTGCCACGCACCACTGGGTGTTTACTGTAACCCTTGGAGCTTCAGATTGACGATGAAACACAGAAATTGCATCGGGATTGAAAACAGTAGGAACAATGCCGACTTACGTCCAGGGGAAGTAATGCTTCAAACACTCCGTATATGTGCCGTTACTGAGAGGCCAGTATTAGATTGCGATGCACCACTGGGTGTTTACGGTAACCCTTGGAGCGTCATATTGACGATGAAACACAGATATTCCATCGGGATTGAATATAGTGGGCACAATGCCGACTTACGTCCTGGGGGAGCAATGCTTCAAACGGTCTGTATATGTGCCGTTACTGAGAGGCCAGTATTAGATTGCGACGCACCAATGGATGTTTACTGTAACCATTGGAGCTTTATATTGACGATGAAACACAAAAATTGCATCGGGATTGAATATAGTAGGCACAATACCGACTTACGTCCAGGGGGAGTAATGCTTCAAACAATCAGTATACGTGCCGTTACTGAGAGGCCAGTATTAGATTGCGGCGCACCACTGTGTGTTTACTATAACCCTTGGAGTTTCATATTGACGATGAAACACAGAAATTGCATCGGGATTGAATATGGTCGGCATAATGCTGACTTACGTACAGGCGGAGTAATGCTTCAAACAGTCTCTATACGTGCCGTTACTGAGAGGCCAGTATTAGATAGCGACGCACCACTGGGTGTTTACTGTAACCCTTGGAGGCTCATATTGACGATGAAACACAGAAATTGCATCGGGATTGAATATAGTAGGCACAATGCCGACGTACATCCAGGGAGAGTAATGCTTCAAACAATCTGTATATGTACCGTTACTGAGAGGCCAGTATTAGATTGCGACGCACCACTGGGTGTTTACTGTAACCCTTGGAGCTTCATATTGACGATGAAACAAAGAAATTGCATCAGCATTGAATATAGTAGTCACAATGCCGACTTACGTCCAGGAGGAGTAATGCTTCAAACAGTCTGTATATGTGCCATTACTGAGAGGCCAGTATTAGATTGCGACGCACCACTGGGTGTTTACTGTAACCCATGGAGCTTCATATTGACGATGAAACACAGAAATTGCATCGGGGTTGAATATAGTAGGCACAATGCTGACTTACGTCCAGGGGGAGTAATGCTTCAAAGAGTCTGTATATGTGCCGTCACTGACAGGCCAGTGTTAGATTGCGACGCACCACTGGGTGTTTACTGTAACCCTTGGAGCTTCATATTGGCGATGAAACACAGAAATTGCATCGGGATTGAATATAGTAGGCACAATGCCGACTTACGTCCAGGGGGAGTAATCCTTCAAACAGTCTGTATATGTGCCATTACTGAGAAGCCAGTATTAGATTGCGACGCATCACTTAGTGTTTACTGTAAGCCTTGAAGCTTCATATTGACGACGAAACACAGAAATTGCATCAGGATTGAATATAGTCGTCATAATGCTGACTTACGTCCAGGGGGAGTAATGCTTCAAAAAGTCTGTATATGTGACGTTACTGAGAGGCCAGTATTAGATTGCGACGCACCACTGAGTTTTTACTGTAACCCTTGGCGCTTGATATTGATGATGAAACACAGAAATTGCATCGGGATTGAATATAGTAGGCACAATACCGACTTACGTCCAGGGGGAGTAATCCTTCAAACTGTCTGTATACGTGCCGTCACTGGGAGGCCAGTATTAGATTGCGACGCACCAGTGGATGTTTACTGTAACCCTTGGAGCTTCATATTGACGATGAAACACAGAAATTGTATCGGGATTGAATATAGTAGCCACAATGCCGACTTACGTCCAGGGGGAGTAATGCTTCAAACAGTCTGTATACGTGCCGTTCCTGAGAGGCCAGTAGTATATTACGACGCACCACTGGGTTTTTACTGTAACCCTTGCAGCTTCATATTGACGATGAAACACAGAAATTGCATCGGGATTGAATGTAGTAGGCACAACGCCAACTTACGTAAAGGGGGAGTAATGCTTCAAGCAGTATGTATATGTGCCGTTACTGAGAGGCCATTATTAGATTGGGACGCACCACTGAATGTTTACTGCAACCCTTGGAGCTTCATATTGACGATGAAACACAGGAATTGCATCAGGATTGAATATAGTCGGCATAATGCTGACTTACGTACAGGCGGAGTAATGCTTCAAACAGTCTGTATACGTGCCGTTACTGAGAGGCCAGTATTAGATAGCGACGCACCACTGGGTGTTTACTGTAACCCTTGGAGCTTCATATTGACGATGAAACACAGAAATTGCATCGGGATTGAATATAGTAGGCAAAATGCCGACTTACGTCCAGGGGGAGTAATGCTTCAATTAGTCTGTATATGTGCCGTTACTGAGAGGCCAGTATTAGATTGCAACGCACCACTGGGTATTTACTGTAACCCTTGGAGCTTCATATTGACGATGAAACACAGAATTTGCATCGGGATTGAATATAGTAGGCACTATGCCGACATACGTCCAGGGGGAGTAATCCTTCAAACAGTCTGTATATGCGCCGTTACTGAGAGGCCAGTATTAGATTGCGACGCACCACTGGGTGTTTACTGTGACCCTTGGAGGTTCACATTGACGATGAAACACAGAAATTGCATCCGGATTGAATACAGTAGGAAAAATGCCGACTTACGTCCAGGGGAAGTAATGCTTCAAACAGTCCGTATATGTGCCGTTACTGAGAGGCCAGTAGTAGATTGCGACGCACCACTGGGTGTTTACGGTAACACTTGGAACTTCATATTGACGATGAAACACAGAAAAATTGCGTCGGGATTGAATATAGTAGGCACAATGCCGACTTACGTCCAGGGGGAGTAATGCTTCAAAAAGTCTGTATACGTGCAGTTACTGAGAGGCCAGTATTAGATTGCGACGCACCAATGGGTGTTTACTGTATCCCTTGGAGCTTCATATTGACGATGAAACACAGAAATTGCACCGGGATTTAGTATAGTAGGCATAATCCTGACTTACGTCCATTGTGAGTGTTACTTCAAACAGTCTGTATATGTGCCGTTACTGAGAGGCCAGTATTAGATTGCGACGCACCACTGGGTGTTTACTATAACCCTTGGAGCCTCATATTGACGATGAAACACAGAAATTGCATCGGGATTGAATATATTCGGGATTATGCTGACTTACGTCCAGGGGGAGTAATGCTTCAAACAGTCTGTATTAGATTGCGACGCACCACTGGGTGTTTGCTGGAACCCTTGGAGCTTCATATTGACGATGAAACACAAAAATTGCATCGGGATTGAATATAGTAGGCACAATGCCGACTAACATCCAGGGGCAAAAATGCTTCAAACAGTCTGTATATGTGCACTTACTGAGAAGCCAGTATTAGATTGCGTTGCACCACTGGGTGTTTACTGTAACCCTTGGAGCTTCATATTGACGATGAAACACAGAAATTGCATCGGTATTGAATATAGTAGGCACAATGCTGACTTACGTCCAGGGGGAGTAATGCTTCAAAGACTCTGTATATGTGCCGTCACTGAGAGGCCAGTGTTAGATTGCGACGCACCACTGAGTGATTACTGTAACCCTTGGTGCTTCATATTAACGATAAAACACAGAAATTGCATCGAGATTGAATATATTCGGCATAATGCTGACTTACGTCCAGGAGGAGTAATGCTTCAAACAGTCTGTATATGTGATGTTACTGAGAGGCCAATATTAGATTGCGACGCAACACTTGGTGTTTACTGTAACCCTTGGAGCTTCATATTGACGATGAAACCCAAAAATTCCATCGGGATTGAATATAGTAGGCACAATGCCGACTTACGTCCAGGGGGAGTAATGCTTCAAACAGTCTGTATATGTGCCGTTACTGAGAGGCCAGTATTAGATTGCGACGCTCAACTGGGTGTTTACTGTAACCCTTTGAGCTTCATATTGACGATGAAACACAGAAATTGCATCGGGATTGAATATAGTAGGCACATTGCCGACTTACGTCCAGGGGGAGTAATCCTTCAACCATTCTGATTACGTGCCGTCACTGAGAGGCCAGTATTAGATTGCGACGCACCCGTGGATGTTTATTGCACCCTTGGAGATTCATATTGACGATGAAACACAGAAATTGCATCAGGATTGAATATTAAAGGCACAATGCCGACTTACGTCCAGGGGGAGTAATCCTTCAAACAGTCTGTATATGTGACGTTACTGAGAGGCCAGTATTAGATTGCGACGCATCACTGAGTGTTTACTGTAAGCCTTGAAGCTTCATATTGACGACGAAACACAGAAATTGCATCAGGATTGAATATAGTCCTCATAATGCTGACTTACGTCCAGGGGGAGTAATGCTTCAAAGAGTCTGTATATGTGCCGTTACTGAGAGACCAGTATTAGATTGCCACGCACCACTGGGTGTTTACTGTAACCCTTGGAGCTTCACATTGACGATGAAACACAGAAATTGCATCGGGATTGAAAACAGTAGGAACAATGCCGACTTACGTCCAGGGGAAGTAATGCTTCAAACAGTCCGTATATGTGCCGTTACTGAGAGGCCAGTATTAGATTGCGGCGCACCACTGTGTGTTTACTATAACCCTTGGAGTTTCATATTGACGATGAAACACAGAAATTGCATCGGGATTGAATATGGTCGGCATAATGCTGACTTACGTACAGGCGGAGTAATGCTTCAAACAGTCTCTATACGTGCCGTTACTGAGAGGCCAGTATTAGATAGCGACGCACCACTGGGTGTTTACTGTAACCCTTGGAGGCTCATATTGACGATGAAACACAGAAATTGCATCGGGATTGAATATAGTAGGCACAATGCCGACGTACATCCAGGGAGAGTAATGCTTCAAACAATCTGTATATGTACCGTTACTGAGAGGCCAGTATTAGATTGCGACGCACCACTGGGTGTTTACTGTAACCCTTGGAGCTTCATATTGACGATGAAACAAAGAAATTGCATCAGCATTGAATATAGTAGTCACAATGCCGACTTACGTCCAGGCGGAGTAATGCTTCAAACAGTCTGTATATGTGCCATTACTGAGAGGCCAGTATTAGATTGCGACGCACCACTGGGTGTTTACTGTAACCCATGGAGCTTCATATTGACGATGAAACACAGAAATTGCATCGGGGTTGAATATAGTAGGCACAATGCTGACTTACGTCCAGGGGGAGTAATGCTTCAAAGAGTCTGTATATGTGCCGTCACTGACAGGCCAGTGTTAGATTGCGACGCACCACTGGGTGTTTACTGTAACCCTTGGAGCTTCATATTGGCGATGAAACACAGAAATTGCATCGGGATTGAATATAGTAGGCACAATGCCGACTTACGTCCAGGGGGAGTAATCCTTCAAACAGTCTGTATATGTGACGTTACTGAGAGGCCAGTATTAGATTGCGACGCACCACTGAGTGTTTACTGTAACCCTTGGCGCTTGATATTGATGATGAAACACAGAAATTGCATCGGGATTGAATATAGTAGGCACAATGCCGACTTACGTCCAGGGGGAGTAATCCTTCAAACTGTCTGTATACGTGCCGTCACTGGGAGGCCAGTATTAGATTGCGACGCACCAGTGGATGTTTACTGTAACCCTTGGAGCTTCATATTGACGATGAAACACAGAAATTGTATCGGGATTGAATATAGTAGGCACAATGCCGACTTACGTCCAGGGGGAGTAATGCTTCAAACGGTCTGTATACGTGCCGTTCCTGAGAGGCCAGTAGTATATTACGACGCACCACTGGGTTTTTACTGTAACCCTTGCAGCTTCATATTGACGATGAAACACAGAAATTGCATCGGGATTGAATGTAGTAGGCACAACGCCAACTTACGTAAAGGGGGAGTAATGCTTCAAGCAGTATGTATATGTGCCGTTACTGAGAGGCCATTATTAGATTGGGACGCACCACTGAATGTTTACTGCAACCCTTGGAGCTTCATATTGACGATGAAACACAGGAATTGCATCAGGATTGAATATAGTCGGCATAATGCTGACTTACGTACAGGCGGAGTAATGCTTCAAACAGTCTGTATACGTGCCGTTACTGAGAGGCCAGTATTAGATAGCGACGCACCACTGGGTGTTTACTGTAACCCTTGGAGCTTCATATTGACGATGAAACACAGAAATTGCATCGGGATTGAATATAGTAGGCACAATGCCGACTTACGTCCAGGGGGAGTAATGCTTCAATTAGTCTGTATATGTGCCGTTACTGAGAGGCCAGTATTAGATTGCAACGCACCACTGGGTGTTTACTGTAACCCTTGGAGCTTCATATTGACGATGAAACACAGAATTTGCATCGGGATTGAATATAGTAGGCACTATGCCGACATACGTCCAGGGGGAGTAATGCTTCAAACAGTCTGTATATGCGCCGTTACTGAGAGGCCAGTATTAGATTGCGACGCACCACTGGGTGTTTACTGTGACCCTTGGAGGTTCACATTGACGATGAAACACAGAAATTGCATCCGGATTGAATACAGTAGGAAAAATGCCGACTTACGTCCAGGGGAAGTAATGCTTCAAACAGTCCGTATATGTGCCGTTACTGAGAGGCCAGTAGTAGATTGCGCCGCACCACTGGGTGTTTACGGTAACACTTGGAACTTCATATTGACGATGAAACACAGAAAAATTGCGTCGGGATTGAATATAGTAGGCACAATGCCGACTTACGTCCAGGGGGAGTAATGCTTCAAAAAGTCTGTATACGTGCAGTTACTGAGAGGCCAGTATTAGATTGCGACGCACCAATGGGTGTTTACTGTAACCCTTGGAGCTTCATATTGACGATGAAACACAGAAATTGCACCGGGATTTAATATAGTAGGCATAATCCTGACTTACGTCCATTGTGAGTGTTACTTCAAACAGTCTGTATATGTGCCGTTTCTGAGAGGCCAGTATTAGATTGCGACGCACCACTGGGTGTTTACTATAACCCTTGGAGCCTCATATTGACGATGAAACACAGAAATTGCATCGGGATTGAATAAATTCGGGATTATGCTGACTTACGTCCAGGGGGAGTAATGCTTCAAACAGTCTGTATTAGATTGCGACGCACCACTGGGTGTTTGCTGGAACCCTTGGAGCTTCATATTGACGATGAAACACAAAAGTTGCATCGGGATTGAATATAGTAGGCACAATGCCGACTAACATCCAGGGGCAAAAATGCTTCAAACAGTCTGTATATGTGCACTTACT